>NC_142467.1:6068106-6371136 GCF_049115385.1 Moschus berezovskii | reverse complement strand
CAAAATAATATTTCAGAAACTTAAAAGAACATAAATCATTTTTAAAAATTGCTCTCAGATATGAGAATTAAACTTGTGCAATGTTCTAAAAACATTCAATGTGATGACATTAGGAGGTAGGGGTTTGGGGAGGACCTTAGGTCAATAAGGGTGGAACCTTCAAGAAGGGGATTAACAGCCTTCTAGAAGAGACCCCACAACAACGTCTAGCCACTTCCACTGTGTAAGGACAGAATTTGCAGGCACAGTCTGTGAACTGGGAAGTGAGACATCCCCAGTCACCAACACGGTTGGCACCATGATTTCAGACTTCCCATCCTCCAGATTTGTGAGAAGTAATTTTCTGAGAAAGGTCATTTTTCATTCCAGTCCCAAAGAAAGGCGGTGCCAAAGAAAGTCCAAACTGCTGCACAAATGCACTCATCTCAAACACTAGCAAAGTAATGCTGAAATATCTCCAAGCTAGGCTTCAACTGTCCATTAACCGAGAACTTCCAGATGTTCAAGCTGGATTTAGAAAAGGCAGAGAAACCAGAGATCAAATTGTCAACATCCAGTGGATCATAGAGACAGCAAGAGAACTCCAGGAAAAAAAAAAAAATCTACATCTGCTTCATTGACTTTGATAAGCCTTTGACTGTGTGGATCACAATAAACTGTGGAAAATTCTTAAAGAGATGGGAACACCAGATCACCTTACCTGCCTCCTGCAAAACCTGTAGGCAGGTCAAGAAGCAACATGGAAAAAGGAACTGGTTCCAAATTGGGAAAAAAGCACATCAAGGGTATATATTGTCACCCTGCTTATTTAACTTCTATGTCAAGTATATCATGAGAAATGTCAGTCTATATGAAACGCAAGCTGGAATCTAGATTGCTGGGAGACATCAATAACCTCAGATATGCAGATGATACCACACTTATGGCAGAAAGTAAAGAGGAACTAAAGAGCCTCTTGATGAAGGTAAAAGAGGAGAGTGAAAAAGTTGACTTAAAGCTCAAAATTCAGAAAACTAAGATCATTGCATCTGGTCCCATCACTTCATGGAAAATAGATGGAGAAACAATGGAAACAGTGACAGACTTTATTTTTTGGGCTTCAAAATCACTGCAGTTTGTGACTGCAGCCATGAGGTTAAAAGATGCTTACTCCTTGGAAGGAAAGTTATGACTAACCTACAGAGCATATTAAAAAGCAGAGCCATAACTTAGCCGACGAAGATCCATCTAGTCAAAGTCTAGTCTCACCAAAATCTACTGGTTTTTCCAGTAGCCATGTATGGATGTGAGAGTTGGAACATAAAGAAGGCTGAGCACCAAAGAATGGATGCTTTTGAACTGTGGAGTTGGAGAAGACTCTTGAGAGTCGCACGGACGGCAAGGAGACCAAACCAGTCAATCCTAAAGGAGATCAGTCCTGAATATTCATTTGAAGGACTGATGCTGAAACTGAAGCTCCGATACTTTGGCCACCTGATGCAAAGAGCAGACTCACTGAAAAGATCCTGATTCTGGGAAAAATTGAGGGCAAGTGGAGAACTGAATGACAGGATGAAATGGTTGGATGGCATTACTGACTCGATGGACTTGAGTTTGGGTGGACTCTGGGAGTTGGTGATGGACAGGGAGGCCTGGCACACTGAAGTTCATGGGGTCGCAAAGAGTCAGACACAACTGAACAACAACAAAATTTCTGTTGTTTATAAACTGCCCATACTCAGGTACTTTGTTGTAGCAGCCCAAATAGATTAAGAAAACTAGAAATCAATAATGGAAAGATATCAGGAAAATTTCAAAATATTTCCTAAATTTCAAAGTTTCCAAATCTGAATATTAAACAATACACTCTTAAATAACAGTAGGTTAAAGATGAAATCTCAAAGAGAAAGTAAAATTATTTGAAGCTAAATGAAATTGAGACTATAAAATCAAAATTTGTATGGAGCTCAATAAAATTTACAACATTAAATATATATATGTATATATTCAAATATTTTACATCACAAAATTAAACCTCTATCTTAGGAGTGTAGAAAAAGAAGAGCAATATAAATCTAGAACAAGTGGAAGAAAACAAATTAAAAATTATATCAGAAGTTAGTAAAAATGAAAACAGAAAAATCAACAAAGCCAAAAATAAAAAGATTGTCTGAAAAGAACAATGAAGTTAAAACTTTCTAACCACGTTAAGAAAAATGAGAGATGACACAAATTACCAATATTAGAAATGAAATTGTCACTTCTGATCCCACAGACATTAGAAGAATAATAAAGAAAACTTGTGAACAATTCCATGTTCCAAAATGTGACAACATAAAAATATGGGCTGATCTCTTAAAGATGAAAAAAACAAAATAACACAATAATGGATAATTTAAATGGGACTATTTTTGTTTAACTTGTACCAGTAGAATCAATAATTAATTGCTTTCCAAAACAGAAAGCTTTAGGCCCAGAAGTTTAACAGTGAGTTCTAATAAACTTTTAAAAGAAAAATGTCAATAATTCTCTACAACCTTTTCTCAAAAATTTAAACACATGGAAACATATTGTGAGGTTAAAATTCTAATACCAAAATAAGACAAATACATTAAAATTAGGGAAAAAAAAATAACTACACAGTCTCTCTCAGACAGAAAATTCCCTACTAACCATTAATAAATCCAACAATGTATAATAAAAAAAATACACCTTGAAAAATGAGATTTATTTCAGGTATGTAAGGCTGGCTGAACATTCAACAGATTTTATTGGAACAATTCAAAGTCAGATGCAAAAAAATATTTTTGAAATTTCAAAACCAACTCTCATGAATTTAGATACATGTTTTGTACTTTTCATAAAAATGAATTCAAACAAGATCACATGTATAACTGTAAATAAAAGACTGCAAAATCTTCTAGAAGAAAATACAGGTGAAAATCTATGTGCCCTTGGGTTTGATGAGTTTAGATAGAAAATAAAATATGATCCATGAAAGAAAAGAATGATACACTGGATTCATTGCAATAAAAAGGGTTTGTTTTGCAGAAGTTAGCAGAAACTGGAAAGAGAAGACAAGATTGAGATAAAGTATTTGTAAGATACAGATTTGATAAAGGAATTTTATCCAACGTGTACAAATACTCTGTAAAGAAGACAGCAGCTCAATGGGCAAAACATAGAAGCTGGTATTTGAGTTATTTGACCAAAGAAGAAATGAAGATAGAAAACAAGCATATGAAAAGATGCTCAGAGTTGTTTACCAAGAGATAATTGCAAATTAAACTACAGAGATACCACTACACACCTAGTTGCTGCTAAGTCACTTTAGTCGTGTCCAACTCTGTGTGACCCCATAGACGGAAGCCCACCAGGCTCCCCCGTCCCTGGGATTCTCCAGGCAAGAACACTGGAGTGGGTTGCCATTTCCTTCTCCACCTAGTAGGACATTTTAATTCAAAACACTGGTAATACCAATTACTGGCAAAGATGTGAAGCAACATGAATCTCTATTCATTGTTGCTGGGAATGCAGAATATCACAAGCACTTTGTAACCTACATTTAAGCAATTGCATTCCTGATTTTACAGAACTGATTTGAAATCACAGCAAATGCTTATACTAGTTTTATTTTACAAAACTGAAAGCAATTAAAATGTCCTTTCATAGTAGGTGAAGGGATAAATTGCAGTACATAACATATCATGGAACAATTTTTAATGACAAAAATGTTCTATCAAGCCATGAAAAGACATATGTAAATTATAAATGCATATTAATAAGTGAAAAGAACATATATTCAAAAGTTTCTATACTATGTGATTCCAATTATATTACATTTTGGAAAAAACAAAAATGAATAGATAAACATCAGAGGAGGAGGAGGAGAAGGGGACGACAGAGAATGAGATGGCTGGATAGCATCACCGTCTCAATGAAGATGAGTCTGAGTAAACTCCAGGAGTTGGTGATGGACAGGGAAGCCTGGCATGCTGCAGTCCAAGGGGTTGCAAAGAGTCAGACACCACTGAAAGACTGAACTGAACCGAAAACATGAGACGAATCCTAATTGAGGGATAGTCTACCAAACGCTTTAACTTTACTGCTTAAAAGCGTGAGGGCCAATAAAAACAAAGTCTGAGAAATCAATCATAGCCAACAAGTGCCAAAAGAGACTTGTCTACAACCTCAGTGAAAGAAGTATGAAAAATTGTGCTGATCTAAGAAACTTTAGAAATAAGTGGAGTATGTGAGACTACAGGCAAAAGAAACTATAGGTGGCTTTGAACAACATGGATTTGGACTGGGAAAGTCCACTTATACGGGGATTTTTTTTCAATGCACATGTATTCCAGCACTACACAATCTGTAGATACAGAATTGCACATATGGAGGGCTGACTATACATTATAGACATATTGTCCCATGTATGGGATTGGCATCCCTAATCCCAAGTTGTTCAAGGGTCAACTGTACAGATAAGTCACACAGTATACATTAATTGTAGGTTTCTTCATGCTGGTACTAGTTAATAATTCTGATTGTGTTAAGATATGTATACTAGCACTCAGTTCAGTTCAGTTCAGTTCAGTCGCTCAGTCGTGTCCGACTCTCCGCGACCCCATGAATCACAGCACGCCAGGCCTCCCTGTCCATCACCAGCTCCCGGAGTACACTCAAACTCATGTCCACAGAGTCGGTGATGCCATCCAGCCATCTCATTCTCCGTCGTCCCCTTCTCCTCCCGCCCCCAACCTTTCCCAGCATCAGAGTCTTTTCCAGTGAGTCAACTCGTCGCATGAGGTGGCCAAAGTATTGGAGTTTCAGCTTTAGCATCAGTCCCTCCAATGAACATCCAGGATTGATCTCCTTTAGAATGGACTGGTTGGATCTCCTTGCAGTATAAGGGACTCTCAAGAGTCTTCTCCAACACCACAGTTCAAAAGCATCGATTCTTCGGCGATCAGCCTTCCTCACAGTCCAACTCTCACATCCATACATGACCACGGGAAAAACCATAGCCTTGACTAGACGGACCTTGGTTGGCAAAGTAATGTCTCTGCTTTTTAATATACTATCAAGGTTGGTCATAACTTTCCTTCCAAGGAGCAAGCGTCTTTTAATTTCATGGCTGCAATCAGCATCTGCAGTGATTAGCACTATACAATTGAATGGATGAACAGCTAAAAGTGGTAGCCAGGTTTCTCAATGTTGGAGCAGGAAGTTACAGATAAACAAGTGTATGTGTATATATACACATATATATGTGTGTGTGTATAGTATGCATGCATATTATGGATTAGTATACATACAAACGTACAACTCTATGCTGTGTCAGCTGAGAGGGCCTAGAAACAACAACATATCAGTATCTATAAGCAAACTTGTCACTTTGATCTTAGTTCTAATGCTATTTTCTAATGAGAGAAAATGGGGCTTCTTGAATAAACAGCTTATTCCAGCACCAGGGAAAATGATATACAAGATGAACTTGAGAATCTTCTGGGCCAGAAGGGAAGGGCTGTTTGTGTCTCTCACAGAAGCACACTTAATAATAGGGGTGCAGAAAGTAACACAGGAGCCAGTTGAAATCCCTGTGGCCAAAACTAGAATAATTTGAGGGAAATATGTTATGACTTACATAGTGGCATGCACATGTATACATGTGTACATGAACATATATGCCTACATATAAACATGAGCCTATACCAACACATATCAAGGCCTGGGTAAAGGAGAATGTATACATATGGCTCAGGGGCAAAAGTTCCAAATAACTGATGCGGGTATTCTTTCCTTCAGCAGGTGGAGCACAGCTCATCGCTCTATGTGTGAGTACATCTGAGCACAGCATTAAAGGGCAACAGACAGAGGAACTTAGGGCCCTGCATTAGCAATACCTCAAGGGTTACATCCACCTCAATAAGTCAAGATGCTACCCTTGATATGACACTTGTCAGGTCTTCCTTCATGAAACCCATCATAATCTGTGTTCAGTTATAAGGTAAACATCAGTCGAATCCTAATTGAGGGGTAGTCTATGCGATACTTGGCTTGTACTGTTTAAAACCTTGAGGGCCCACAAAAACAAAGAAAGTATGAGAAATCAATCATAGCTAACAAGTGCCAAAAGAGACTTGTCTGTAAGATTTAACACTGTATACTCTTGGGATATTGGAACAGAGAAATGACTTTATATAAAAGGTAGGAAAACTTGAATAAAGTATGTATTTTAGTTAATAATTTATGAATATTTATTCCTAAATAGTAACAAATATACCAAACAAGTACAAGTTTTTAATGACAATGGAAACTGGTACAGCATATTAAAATTCTGTGTACTAATTGGCAAATGTTCTGTAAGAAAAATACACTTTCTGTAAGAAAAATACACTTCCAATATTTTTTTTTCTCCTTTCATCACTTCCATTTATAATTGTATCAGAAGTTCTATACAAACTTCTCTTTCAGTCAAGGAAAAAAGAGAAAGTCATTTTCACTGAAAATGAAGTAAAAATATCTCTATTCCTAAATGGCACGATTCTGTATTTTAAAAATCTGGAGAATTTACAAGAAAAAAATACTAAAGATAATAAATTCAGCAAAGTTGAAAAATTAAACATTATGAAATTAAAATGTATTGTGATTACATACATTTATCAATGAACAATCTGAAAAGGAAACTAAGAAAATAAGTCTGATAAGGTTTGAACACACAACAAATGAAAAAAAAAAACAAAACAAAATCCATATAACTCAACAAAAAGATACAATCCAATTAAGTAGCAGCAAAAGACCAATCAGGTATTTCCATAGATGACATACAAACACATGAAAAGATTCTCCCAAGCATCAGGAAATGCAAATCAAGCCACAATAAAATGTTTAAAGTCCTAAACTTAAGAAGTTTAAAAATAATGAAGTTATTAGAATATAATTCAAATAATGAATTAAGTATACATGTTTCTATACTGCTATAAATAATTAAATAAATAAATGGAGGAGAAAGTTCATGTCATCATTGCTGAAGAATTCCAAATAATAAATGTAGATACTGCTTGCTTCAGGAGCTGTAGTTTTTTATTCCCCATCACCCCTTTGGAAATGAGCAAGGCTCACTGACTCATTACCAATGTACAGAAAATGCAAAGGGGGAAAAAATAATCCTAACAATCATAGTGGAGAAGCTAGGCTAAAGTGATACTTTAACCAAGAGATCCAACTTAACATTATCAAAAGAAATCATGAAATTAGCAAAACACTGGCAATTAACAAAACACTGTAAATCAACTATGTGCTGTGTGTGCTTATTTGCTCAGTTGTGTCTGACAATTTATGGACCCCACAAGACTCCTCTGTCCATGGGATTCTTCAGGCAAGAATGCTGGAGTGGGTTTCCACACTCTCCTCCAGGGGATCTTCCCAACTCGGGGATGGAACCCAGGTCTTCCCTATTTCAGGAAGATTCTTTACTGTCTGATCCATCAACAATACTTCAACAAAATAAATTTTTTTAAAAGTGTCATATTCTGGAAACATACATGTAAAATAATTTCTATAATGTTTATTATTTTGAAGGAGTATGGCAGAAATTTTTGGAAAAGCATTATCAGTATCATAGATTTTTAATATTAATTCAGTGAGGAAATATAGTATTTCTTAATAACTTGGAAGCAATTTGGTTGAGGAAGAGAGAGTGGGGAGGGAAAAAGATGTCAAAATAAAACAATGTAATGTTCATATTCATAATTATATATTTTAAATATATTGTAAGCATTTATATTTTGGCATACACACACAATCTTCAGTTCAGTTCAGTTCAGTCGCTCAGTCGTGTCCGACTCTCCGCAACCCCACGAATCACAGCACGCCAGGCCTCCCTGTCCATCACCAATCTTAACCAGCAGTAAATCGCAGTTTTCCTGGAATGACTAAGATAAACACAAAAATATGTGTAGAAAAGGATAGAACAAATCCCATAAAGTAGATAAAAGTCATTTCCCATGATATAATAATCACAGAATAGTTTTTACATACTGCATGAACTCAATATTTATTGAATTGAGCGAGATTTGATTTAATTTCTAAATATCAGTTCAGTTCAGTTCAGCTGCTCAGTCGAGTCCGACTCTTTGCGACCCGATAAACCGCCAGGCCTCCCTGTCCATCACCAACTCCCAGAGTTCACTCAAACTCATGTCCATTGAGTCGGTGATGCCATCCAACCATCTCATCCTCTGTTGTCCCCTTCTCCTGCCCTCAATCTTTAACAGCATCAGGGTCTTTTCCAATGAGTCAACTCTCCGCATCAGGTGGCCAAAGTATTGGAGTTTCAGCCTCAGCATCAGTCCCTCCAATGAACACCCAGGACTGATATCCTTTAGAATGAACTGGTTGGACCCCCTTGCAGTCCAGGGGACTCTCAAGAGTCTTCTCCAACACCACAGTTCAAAAGCATCAATTCTTTTTTTTTTTTAATTTATTTATTTATTTTAATTGGAGGCTAGTTACTTTACATTATATTGGTTTTGCCATACATAGACATGAACCCGCCGCGGGTGTACATTTGTTCCCCATCTTGAACCCCCCTCCCACCTCCCTCCCCATCCCATCCCTCTGGTTCATCCCAGTACACCAGCCCTGAGCATCCTATATCATGCACCAACCTTGGACTGGCGATTCGTTTCACATATGCACACTGAGGAAACTAGAATTGAAAGAGACATGTGTACTCCAATGTTCATCGCAGCACAGTTCATAATAGCCAGGACATGGAAGCAACCTAGATGTCCATCTGCAGACGAATGGATAAGAAAGCTGTGGTACATATACACAATGTAGTATTCAGTTCAGTTCAGTTCAGTCGCTCAGTCGTGTCCGACTCTCCGCGACCCCATGAATCACAGCACACCAGGCCTCCCTGTCCATCACCAACTCCCGGAGCTCACTCAAACTCATGTCCACAGAGTCGGTGATGCCATCCAGCCATCTCATTCTCGGTCGTCCCCTTCTCCTCCCGCCCCCAACCTTTCCCAGCATCAGAGTCTTTTCCAGTGAGTCAACTCGTCGCATAAGGTGGCCAAAGTATTGCAGTTTCAGCTTCAGCATCAGTCCCTCCAATGAACACCCAGGATCGATCTCCCCTAGAATGGACTGGTTGGATCTCCTTGGGGTACAAGGGACTCTCAAGAGTCTTCTCCAACACCACAGTTACTCAGCCATTAAAAAGAACACATTTGAATCAGTTCTAATGAGGTGGATGAAACTGGAGCCTATTATACAGAGTGAAGTCAGCCAGAAAGAAAAATACCAATACGGTACACAAAAGCATCAATTCTTCAGCGCTCAGCTTTCTTTATAGTCCAACTCTCACATCCGTACATGACCACTGGAAAAACCATAGCCTTGACTAGAGGTACCTTTGATGGCAAAGTAATGTCTCTGCTTTTTAATATGCTGTCTAAGTTGGTCATAACTTTCCTTCCAAGGAGTAAGCGTCTTTTAATATCATGGCTGCAATCACTATCTGCAGTGATTTTGGAGCCCAGAAAAATAAAAGTCAGCCACTGTTTCCATGTTTCCCTATTTATTTGCCATGAAGTGATGGGACCGGATGCCATAATCTTAGTTTTCTGAATATTGACCTTTAAGCCAATTTTTTCACTCTCCTCTTTCACTTTCAAAAGGCTCTTTAGTTTTTCTTCACTTTCTGCCATAAGGGTGGTGTCATCTGCATATCTAAGGTTATTGATATTTCTCCCGGCAATCTTGATTCAAGCTTGTGCTTCCAGTGTTTTTCATGATTTAAATTATTATTTGGCCATTTTTACTTATACTGCATCGCATGTCATTAAATGTTAGTCAGATTAACTTGTGATTTGATTATGACTTTAAGATCTATTGAGATATATCTAGGCTGTAGTCAAACTTTGTCAGGAGCCACAATGGTCAGCAGGTAGGACAATGTTAAAAATGCCAGTGGTGTGGTCAAGATGCTGTAACAACTCAAGAAAGAGAGACAAAAGCCACACTGATGCAATAAAATATTTTTGACTAATAATTGTTTATATGCATAATTTTTTAAGAGGAAAATCTAAAAGTGAAGTTGCTACATCACGAAACAGCTATTTTACAGATTTTTTGGCAGTCATTGACAAATCTCCCTCAAGAGCCTTATTCCCTCACATACCTACTAACAGTAGATATCACCATTTTTTAATCTTTATAAACTTGAAAAACAGAAATATATCCCCAACTTTAAGTTTTTTTATTTTAAAGCAAATGCATTTCTACATGTTTATTTATTATTTGTGCTTCTTTTTCTATATACTTCCCAATAGGTTCTATTGTTTTAAAAGAGTCACAGGAATGAGTAAAATGCACTAATATTATAATGGGATTAACCTGTACTGTTTATGTGCAACAACAATATTTTTAAAATGCATATGCTTTTAAAATTTAGTGTAGAAATATTCCACACAGATATTTTAAATAATGCAATGAAATCACAACCTTTACTTTTATTGAATTTACCCAAGTTGTAGCTCCTGAGAAGTATTCTTTAGCACAAACATTCACCTAATTAAGGATAAAAGGGTTAATCTAAATGTATCCCTTTCTAATTTTGTATTTGTACTACTATAAAGTATTATCTTTATATAGCTTATATACATAGCAGAAATAATATCTGAATAAGTGATAATGTTATTTTACATTAACTTGATACTTTTATATAATATAAAGCCTGACTCATTAACGTTATACATGAAGTAGAAAAACATTAAGTAATAATGTTGAAGATTAATATTGGTGAGTGCCACCCTTAGACACATGATGATTATTTAGAATGTAAAAATATAATAGTATTTTATGTGGAAAAACACACTGGGCTTTTGAAGTTTTCAAATTTTATTCATCCCTAACAGCTGACAGATCTAAACTACAATACTCAACTAGTCCGAAGCTTTTATTTAATGATGGGGAAAGTGTATTCAAGAGAGCTTACTTGATACACAGAAGACCTCACAGCAACAGTGGCAGAGCAAGAATAGCATTTAAGACACCTTCTAATCTTTACTTTAGCTCATGTTTGGTATTATGCTCACAATAGAAAGAAAATCTGAAGCAATATCGGTATCAGTAGTAGGATACCAAGAAAATCAACACTTAATTAAATGGACTCAATGGAATGGTTTTATTCCCCCTCTCCCCCCAACAAATGCCTCTTTAGAATTCCCGACCAACGCCTTTGTTAGTACCCTGGAAATATGTAAGAATTTCATTTTGAAATAAAGTGACAAAGTTTTTATTTAATTATTAAACATGTTTTCTTCAATTGATTGACATATATCTAGAGATCTGATAAAACTGAATAGAATATTTTAAGATCTTTCAGAGGTAAAGAATTATGTAAATGAAAGAATCGGATTAAAAAAATTCATAAAACTGACATATGCTTGTGAAAATAAAGAGCATCAAGCTTATCTTCTGAAAGCTTTTATGTTTTATACTTAATCCTATATGACTTCACGAAAAATGTTCAAGAAAACTCATTTTAACACGTGAGATTAAATGCACCTTTTATACATTCACAGTTCATGGTTTATCAGTGTTATTATCCAAGGTTGTCATAATAGGCATCTTTTTATTGAAATCTATAAGAATCTAATAAACATAGAAGGAATTTTCATACAAACCTTTCTGTATGAAATGACCCTTAATAAACAAGAAACTCTGGAAGGAGAATATGCAAGTTGGATATAAAATAATCCATGCCCACATATATAAGACACAAAGGCCTAAGTATCTATAGTAAATGTAATTACCAACATTTATATTATATAAATTCAGTAGTATATAAAGAAATATAGTGTGTATATATGTGTATGTATGTGTGAGACAAAGTATAGAATTCAGACCATTTTTTTTTATCAATTCCTAGACTATCCCTGAAAATAATTTGTAATTCATAAAGTTATTGCTCAGGAATAGTTTACAGTGTCTGATGAAGCATGCAACATATTATTCAGAGATAAATGTGTGATATAGAAAGTTTTACAACATTACATCATTAGCTAAATGAGTTAAATATCATTGAAATATGCTTTAATCAATGAGGTCAAACTATATTCACAGTAAGTTTATGTCAAGACAATATCTTCCTCATCTTGAGTCTTCCTCTTCTTCCAAATGTCTTAATTATACCAACTTTCCAAATTTTAACTTTTATTGTCTCTACAACTATTTAAAAATCTGACAAAACTGTTTGAAAAATGAGTATTTCTCTGGATATAAACTGTAGTTCCATTTTCAATCTAGAAATCATCTCACTATATCTAGCCTACCTTCAGAGTACGATGTAACACTTTCTCACTTTTTCACATTAGGTGTCAATACCCCTAATTTCTGAATATAGAGAATTTGGAAGAGTAGGGAAGGGTTGAGAAGAGGCCCACACACTAGTATTTCTATTTCATTCATTTATTTTCCTTTACAAGAGCTGTTTTTACTTATAGACTTCAGTGGAATTTATATATATTATAAACATATTTTATATGTTTTACATATAAAATTTATTAAAACATATTTTATAGATAAATATTCAAATTTGTTTATATAGTTTAACAGCAACAATCCTTAATAACAGAATGATCTTTGTGCTAATTTGATTAAGGTTTTTACACCATAATTAAGCAAGTTTAAGAGGACACTGTTAAAAAAGTATAAGAAACAAAACAAAAACTAGCAGTAAGTAATAAAAAGAAAATACTCTCAGAGGCTCAACTATAGTTTGTTTCTAAAGGGTCTTTCAATGCCAAGGGGAGTTTTATTGAAAGAAGCCTGTTCTTTACTTTTTAATAACATATTTACTGTAGTGTACACTTTAATAAAAGTTTTTGGAGTTTCAAATCCTTTAAGCATACTTCACAGTGTCTCAAGAACAAGGTACACTGTGGCTAAGATAACTTTTGGTACAAAAATAACACTTTATAGATCTTTTATTTAGTTATGGACCCACTCCACACCTGCACACTTTTTTGCTGCCACAAGGCTAAAAGCAAAATCTATTCAATATATACAATTGAAATGAACAATTTTTGTACCTGCCGAATAGGGTATTTTCAAAATAAAAAAATTTTCTAACATATTTCATAGATCATTGTTTCTTCAACTATTTTGATCCAAATCATATTCAGCTTTTTGTTCATTTCATAGGCTGATGAAACTTTTCCAATAAGCAGTAAGGCCAAGCTATCAAATTCTCTGAATAGTTATCAAGTATTCGAGTTTCTTGCTCATAAAGTATTACAGATATAAACATTCATTTTCAAGGCTAGCATTTTCCCTAATGTTTCAGTTCTGTTGCACATTTAATTGCTCATATTCACTTGAAGTTCAGTTCAACTCTGTGATACTATAGTAGCAATTTATTAAGAACTGGCACTTTAAAGGTTCAGTATTAAAAGATTAACAGTGAATTATAGCACTGACTGCACATTAAACTACCATCTTGTGCAACAAATGTTACAGATAATCTGCAACCTGAAATATCAATATTTTACTGCTTTGGAGATTACATTAATTACAGTCACTTTAAGAATGCAATAATTAGACTGTTTTATGGCAGCCACTAAGGTCAGTTTATGTAAGTAATTATTCATCTGCTACAAAGCTTCATGAAAATATTAAGCAATCATATATATATACACATGTATATTCTGTGTGTTTTAAAAATTGTGATGTTTATAAAGTGTAACACTAGCGAACGGTGTTCCTGTGACAAAAAAGGAAAGAAAAGCATTTGAGATAAAAATGAGTAATCTCTGGCATCAAATTTAAAAAATAAAACTTAATGCCTATACATGGTTGACATAGGCTTGAATGAGCATAATCTACTCAACTCATAAATGAGATTTTTACTGTGTATTCAGACTATGATGAATGGAAATCTTTTTAAGCAAATATTCCTGGAATAATAACCAATAATAACCAATCGACAAGCAGGGTTAAGTTGTTGCAATATTTATCTGAACGTTAGCCCATCAGTTCTGCAGAAAAATGTCAATGCTACTTGTTTATTAATGCATATGATATTGTTAATATAATGATGACTGAATTATCTAACCTGTGATATATGGAAACACCACTTATTAAAAAACGACTCATACACTGAATGAGTGTAAGAGTTACAGATAGGAAGTTAACAGAAGATAAATATAAAAGGGAAATTGTTGCTATTAATATGGGCTATAAAGGGCATTGTAAAGCTCAAGCTGAAATAACCATTAAGAAAATGGCCCAGATGAGCAATGAGCCAGGCTAAATTCAGAAAGAATTATGGAATTGCCCTGTGTGTGTACTGTGTGCGCTAAGCTTCTTCAGTTGTGTCTGACCCTTTGCAACCTTACGGGCTGTAGCCCACCAGGCACTTTGTCCATGAGATTCCTCAGGCAAGAATACTTGAGTGTGTTGCCATGCCCTCCTCCAGGGCATCTACCCAACCCGGGGAATGAACCTGCATCTCTTTTGTCTCCTGCATGGCCAGGCAGGATTTTACCACTAACACCACTTGGGAAGCCCAACTCCTACTATATCTTATGTTGTCTGACTACAGCTATCAGGCAATTACCACTAGGGGACATAATAGAAAATATAGATTTCAGAATTTTACCCATCGACTTGACAAATAATAAGTAAGAACCTGGTTGCTGCTGCTGCTGCTGCTAAGTCACTTCAGTCGTGTCCGACTCTGTGTGACCCCATAGACGGAAGCCCACCAGGCTCCCCCTTCCCTGGGATTCTCCAGGCAAGAACACTGGAGTGGGAAGAACCTGGTTACTCAACGGTAAAAATATACTGGCCAGTGAAGCAGATGTAGGCTCAATCTCTGGGTCAGGAAGACTCCCTGGAGAAGGAAATGGCAACCCACTCCAGTATTCTTGCCTGGGAAATCCCATGGACAGAGGAGCCTGTTGGGCTACAGTTCATGGCCCTGCAAAGAGTCAGACATGACTTAGCAACTAAACAACAATGGCAATATATCCCAGAACCTAAACAAAGTGCTTCATATGCACATAAAAAAATTGTTGAGATATGTTTTCCACATGAACTTGTGTTCTCCACTTCCTACTTTCTACCCTGCAAGAACATATTCCTATATTTAACGCTTCAGCATAGAAGTATATTATTAGAATATACTATATGTACTATATGTTTATATGACAAACACTCCTCCTCAGAAACATGTGCAGTTATACCATTTTTGTGTGTGCATGCTCAGTCATGTCCAACTCTTTGTGACCCCATCCATGGAATCTTCCAGGCAAGAATACTGGAGTGGGTTGCCACTTCCTACTCCAGTAGATCTCCCCAACCCAGGGACAAATCTGTATCTCTTGCATCTGCTGCATCAGCAGTCAGATTCTTTACCACTGTGCCACCTGGGAAGCCCATACCATTCTTAATTAGGCTTAAAAATCAAAAGTGGAAAAGGAATTACCTAAACTCACTGTTTCCTGGTAATTTATCTTCTCTGATATGGTGCTCTAAATTTTACAATCTAGTTTTTTTTTTTTATTTCAATTCATGGACTGCACTCTTTGATTAGTTATCTTGTCTGTAAATGGATAGATATTATGCATTTTTCTACCTCATTTTATGTACCTCCTTTCCTCTTAAGCAAATATAGTATATTTGATTCAGTCTGAAACATTTGGCAAATTTATACATTAGAACCATCAGGAAAGACTGATGATACCACAATTCAGGTATTTTTTTCTGAGATCTTATTGTGTCCTTTTTCAGCATATCATAGCCTCTTATGCCCATTGTGAACTCTCAAAGGTCAATTTTCTGTTTCAAAATTTTTGGCAATATGCGTTTCAAGTTAGTCTTCCCCCCAACGATTTTATGCTAATACCAAATATGTGTCATTCTTTGTGGATAGAGGATCCATGATAAGACTACACTGTTTAGCAGATAAATCTGAGAAATACTGAGAGCTGTGTTAGCAAGGAACACTGACAGAAAACAAACTAGACAGTTGTCACTTACTGACACAAAGCAAATACCTCCTCCTGTTCTAAAAGAAGTAACTGCGAAGTAGCTGTAATCAAACGCAGTATTAAGTAAAAGAATGGGGGGAAGTATGACATTGAGGCTCTTCCTATTTCCATAAAACGTATCTGACCAGGAGGGTAACATGACTGTCTTGTGAAAAGAGAAATACCACACCACGAACGACCAAGGATATTTTCTGACAGTGAAAGAAGCACACGACCATGGAAAGACTTCTGATTAAAATAGGAGTTTGTTGATTTTGACTCAAGTTCTGTGTAGAGATAATTCATCCACTATATTCTACTGCTTCGTAACTGAATTTCTGGATTCAATCAAGCTAATTATTTTTTCTCTGTAACATAAAGATAACTAGCTATAGATTCCCCATATTATTTTGTGAGCATTCACAAAATCTTACAGGGGAAGAAAGGTTTTTTCATATCCATGAATACTCCTATCAGTTAAATGTTTTATTTACCGAGTCAAAAACTGTTCCTAAACTCATTCCAGTTAGCAACCATTCCATTATATGGTTGCTTTCAGAAATGATTGTGGAGAATTTCAGATGAAAAGAGAAAATATTTTTCGATCGAAACTGTAACATTCTCATAAGTTAAAGAAAATAGGATTTCAGTTTTAAAAAAATGCTCAAAGGGCACATTAGCATAACAGGTTATTATAAATACCCTAAATTAAAAATGTTTCAATGAAATAATTATCACTGTAAGATTTTTCACAGATGTACTAATCAGAGGAAGGCCAATGGACTGAGATCATAAGAAACACAGGTAGGATTATCGGTAGAAAACTGCCTTAAATCAAATGATCATATGTCATTGGATATATATTTATGTATCATCTGGTTGAAATACATTTCATCTAAATTTAACTTGTATTTTGTATTTTCTGTTTATATATAGCTACTTCTCATCATTAGAACTGTACATTTTATACTTAAGCATACACAAAACAACTGCTTAGCTTTCAGTCACTTTTCTCTAATCAATTCTATAGTTCTTCCTAAGCCTTCTTCCTGAAGTACAATTAGATCACATTAATCCCTGGTTCAGAAAAAGAAAAGAAAAATCAATGATGCCCCATTGCCTAAGGAATTAAACTCTTACTCGTTAGGCTCAGATCTCCTTAAAGTCTGGTCTCAGCCTCAACTGGCAAAAAACATGCTCCATCTCTACTCATGCTGTGCTCTCTAGCAGCAAAATCAAATATAAAAATGTTCACACGTAGTAAATGACAAACCATTCGGCTTAGAAAAGCCATGCTTTTTTCAGCCTGTGATGTAAGGATAATTAATGATCATTTCATACTACACAGGGGCAGGTTTGGGAGGCACAACGAACATTAGGAATAATAAAGAGGAAACCGTGGCAGTGATCCACATCTCCTCACCCTGATCTGTTCAGTGCTAACAGTTTTCATATGCCCCTAAGTTCAACTTTGTACAGCTTTTTACATTTTACTTAAAGCACAAGCCCCTTACTCGGGTACATGGCTGTTTATATTCAAAAATGTATATCTTTACATCTATACATACAAAAGGACTATGTACACACAAAATGTGTCTCTTTAACAGCAAGTAAGTTTACAGAAATACATGTTGATTTTCTTCTGCATGTTTCTTTAAGCCTTCAGCATATTTTCTATACGTGGATGAGAGGTGGAGATCCGTCACCTAGTTTAACCAATGTGAGGACACAAGAATTTTTCCTATGAATCTTTGAGCTGAAAAATATCGTCCTGCTTAAGAAAAGAGTTTTCTCTCTGCTGAACTGTAACTGTATCATAGATAAGCCACAGTAGCTAATACTTTATAAAAAATACAAGCTGGGTCTGGTTTGGTTCCCATGTAGAGGGCTTGGAAGTTGCCACTCCATCCTAACAACAACTAAAAAACTGAACAAACTGAAAAAAAAGTAAACAAGTTTTCTTGGATTCATAAGAGAGGGGAGGACACACGGCAAACTGCTGCGCCCAATACTGGAGACAGGTGAATATGGCAAGTCAGGACTTATCAAAACAGAAACTCATAAACAGACATCAGTGCTGGGGAAGGAAAATCTCAACTGCAATTGTTGAGTTAATGGAGCTTCAGCATGAACAAGCCTGAGAGTCAAAAACTCCACTGGGATCTAGTCATGGAGGTGAGGTACCCACACTTTTTATACTTTTGTGACTTACCACCAAGAGCCAGACTAGATTTTCACAGTAAACATTGAATGAAAACCTATGTTTCCAGGATGGGGAGAGGAAAAGAAGTAATTTTGAAATATTTCAGAGGACATTTTCTTCCTAACAAGGTATGTACTCAGGACAAACGATTTAATCAGAGCCTAACTTGCTGGGGTTTTTATAAAAGACTAACTGATCTAGGCAAAGGGAAATATCGAACTCCAGCCAGCACTTAACATTCCAGGCGAGAAAAGAAAAATGCTCAATTCTAGTCCCTCAAGTCATTTTGTCCAACTGAAGGAAGAGGAGGGAAAACTAAGGTGCACTTGTGAAGTTCACAGCCCCGGGGCATCAGCATTTAAGACAAAGGCCTAACCACAGACTATGGAACACTTCCCTTCCCTCCGTCTCCTTGCTACCACGTTACTGTAGGTCTGTTTACAACAGATACTTTTACCTATTGCATCGCATCAACCTATCAAGAAAAAAAGAAAAAAAAATCTATAAGGCAAAAGGCAACAGGCATGATCTGAAGGGACAGGACAAACTTAAGAACGAGGCATGACAACAATGTTGGAATTATCTGACTGGAAATTTAAAACAACCGTGAACAAAATGCTAAGAGCTCTAATGGATAAAGTAGCTGTTGTTCAGTCACTAAGTTGTGTCTGACTGTCTGTAACCCCATGGATTGCAGCACACCAGGTTTCCCAGTCCTTCACTATCTCCCAGAATTTGCTCAAACTCCTGTCTATTGAGTAGGTGATGCCATCCAACCATCTCATTCTCTTTTGCCCACTTCTCCTGACCTCAAATTTTCCCAGCATCAGGACCTTTTTCAGTGAATTGGCTCCTCGAATCAGGTGACCAAAGTATTGAAACTTTATCCAAAGTACTGGATAAATTAGACAGCATGCAAAAACAGAGGGGCAATGTTAAGTAGGAAATGGAAATCATAAGAAAGAATAAAAAAGAAATGCTAGAGATAAAAAACACTGTAACATAAATTAGAGATGTTTTTGATGAGCTTGGGCTTCCCTGGTAGCTCAGAGGGTAAAGCGTCTGCCTGCAATGCGGGAGACCTGGGTTTGATCCCTCAGTTGGGAAGATCTCTTGGAGAAGGAAATGGAAACCCACTCCAGTATTCTTGCCTGAAGAATCACATGGACAGGGGAGCCTGGTAGGCTACAGTCCACGGGGTCACAAAGAGTTGGACACGACTGAGCAGCTTCATTTCACTTTTGATGAGCTTATTGTAAGAATGGACATAGTTGAATAAATATCCCTGAGAATATATCAATAGAGGCCTCCAATACTGAAAAGCAAAGAGAACAAGATTGGCGAAGCCATACAAAAATAGGACAGAGTATGCAAGAATGGGGGGGAAAACCCTAAAAGGTACAACATACACATTGGAGGAGAGAGAGGAACAGAAGAAATATTTGAAATGATAATGACTGAGAATGTACCCAAATTAACTTCAGAGACCTAACCACAGATCCAGGAACACCCAGTGGGATAAATGCTAAAATAAATTTATTCCTTGGCATATGCACTTCTCAGGTGGAGCCTGTGGGAGAACCCAGCTGCCAATGCAGCAGATGGAAGAGACCTGGGTTCGATCCCTGGGTCAGGAAGATCCCCTGGAGGAGGGCATAGCAACTCACTCCACTGTTTTTGCCTGGAGGATCCCATGGACAGAGGAGCCTGTCAGGCTACAGTCCACAGGGTCCCAAAGGGTCGGACACGACTGAAGTGACAGCACAAACAGCACACCTTGGCCTATCATTATCAAACTACAGAAAATCAAAGTGTAAAAATTACTGAAAGAAGTCAGAAAAAACGACAGTAGCAACAACAACATCTTACTTTAAAAAGCAAAAGTAAGAGTTACATCTGACCTCTCAAAACCTGTGGAGACTAGGGAGAGCGAGGTGAAATAATAAAAGGAAACAAACACCAACCTACAAACTTTTTGCAAAATCACTCCTCAGGAGTAAAAGGGAGATAAGGGTATTCTCAGATAAACCAAAATAGAGGGAATTCATTGCCACCTGCCTTACAAGAAATGTTGAAAGAGCTTCATTAGAGACAAGATATAATATTGATTAGAAACTCAGATCTACATAAAAATGGAAAGTATAGAAGATTAAATGAAGATAAAATAAAAACTTTTATTTTTCTTATTCATTATAATGTAGGTTTTTCAAAATAATATAGAAATGTATTAAATTATGTATGTTTAGAGACACACCATACGCACACACATGCACACACACGCATGCATGCGCACACGCACACAAACACACACACAAGGCTTCCCCAGTGGCTTTGTGGGTAAAGAATCCACCTTCAATGTATGAGACACAGGAGACGAGGGTTCAGTCCCTGGGTCGGGAAATCCCCTGGAGGAGGCAGTGGTGGCCCACCCCAGTATTCTCGCCTGAAAAACCCCAAGGATAGAGGAGCCGGGCAGGCTACAGTCCAAAGGGTCGCAAAGAATCAGACATGACTGAGCAGCTAAGTGCATCACATCACGTATATATACACACACACGTATATGCTTATATGAAAGTGAAATAAATGACAGCAATGATATAAGGGTTGGAAAGGATTAATTAAGATTATTTTGTGTTATAAGGTGCTCACATTACCTTTGAAGGTTGTTTTTTATAGCTTAAAAAAAAAAACCCTATGGCTAGAGTTTTAAAATCTCAAGAGTTGATAAGAGAATTTAGAAGATAGAATAAAGTATAGAATTTATATTCTTATACTGAAAAAATAATGTAATATGAAATTAACACAAAATAAGTATGCTGTGGTATTTCAGAACATGAAGAGTGAAATCAATGGTTTAACAAATTGGGTCATACCACCGGCACCATGGAATACCAGCCAGCAGAAGAAGGAGCCGCTTTCAATACCTAATGACGGTTCTGATGGATCGCGATTTAATTACGCCTAGCAATAAAAGCCAGTCTAAAGATGAAATGCTACATGATTCCATTCATGTAACAATTACGAAATGATAAATGACAGACAGATAACAGATTAGTTGGTTCTGGGGTT
Organism: Moschus berezovskii; assembly: GCF_049115385.1. NCBI lineage: Eukaryota > Metazoa > Chordata > Mammalia > Artiodactyla > Moschidae > Moschus > Moschus berezovskii. The sequence goes on along the minus strand of NC_142467.1, from coordinate 6,349,839 downwards.
AGGGAGGGGGATGAAGGGCTCTGACTATGGCAAGTTCAGTAGCAGAAGGGGCTTGATTGAAATGTGGCAGTTGGGACAGAAGTCTACATGCCTTGAAGTCGTATAGAACTAAATACGCATGCACAGGGTCTAAAGCTAATTAAGTCTAAATACGCATGCACAGGGTCTAAAGCTAATAAGATTGATGGACTTTATCAACGTCCCTTTGTAATACATATGGGTTGCATGACTACTAGTGCTACGGTGATGAAAGATGTTACCACTGCTGGGGACTGAATGAAGTGGACACTGAACTGAATGGAGTTTCTCTGTGTTCTTTCTCACAAGTGTATGTGAATCTAAAATTGTCTCAGGAGAGAAAATTAAATTAAGGGGCAAGATAAAGAGCATCTGAACAAATGCTAAAAACGTCAAATACCAATTCTGAAAGTGAAACATAAATTCATTAAATAAACTCATTACAATATTTCTTGGATTGATGACAGGTTCTGGATCTGAATCCAACTATCTCAATTCCTATAAGCCATATTAAAAAACAAGTTGAATAGAAAAAAACAAACAAAAAAAACAAACAGAGAAAACATAACTTATATTAATTGAAGCTAGCTGGCAGAAAATATGTGATTGCTCTACTAATAACTGGTACAAAAAATACAACTTCAAGAATTAATAATTCAAAATGAAATTTCAACATGCATATAAAAAATGAGAAGAGAAGCATCAAATCCTCTCAAAAGAATAAACAAAAACAGACAAAATTCATCTTGAAATACAGGAATATTTTGCCACAACAATCCTAAATTAATTGGAAAAATTAATCAAGCAATTACAGTTAGGATGATACAACTCAGAGCAAATCCAGGAATTCAGATAGGCAAACAACAAGAAGTGGTGTGTAATCCACAAAGGATGTGAAGCATGGATTGTAAGATTTTAGAAAAAAGATTGAAGGGAAACATTTCAGAAATAAAAATTAAATTACAAGAGCATGAGAAAGAACAGACCCCATAAAAGGTCCACAGTTAATATGGAGCACAGAATGAGAAGACAACTAAAATGAAAAAGAAATACAGGAATACCTGAAAACATTCAGATAGGATATAACTGTAACAGACTCTCATGGTGCCCTCCCTGCTCGCGTGCCTTGCCATTTCAGAGCATCAGCCACACTTTCGCTACCAGCATCTCTCTTTTCCTGAAGACTTTTTCAACTTCTGGAGCCCTCTGCCTCTGCACATGTAAGCTGGATGTGTAATAAAAATATAAGTTCTGAAGAGCAGGCTTTGATCCATGCTGATAGGACTTTCTTACCCCTCCACTGAGCTTATCCTGAAGCTCTAGCTTTGAGTTCTTCCCTGGGTTGAGTTCATGCTGCCCACGATGGCAGTTGATAATAAGGTACCCTTTATTACCTGCCTTTCTTTCCTGTTTTCCTTCCTCTTTCCCATAGCAGTTTTAATTCCCATTAAAACTACTTGGGTTAACTACAACTTGCCCAAGTGTTTCCTTCTAGCAAAATCCAAACTAGGACAGGTACTAACAGCCATGAACTTTTGAAGCAGTTTTTCATGATATAATTTGGAAATTGAATCTTTATTGTCCAAATGACAAGGACTGCATTTCTGGTGCTAAGTGGATGGTGTCTGAATCATCACATCTACTATAATTCTCCCATGTGATGAAGTGGGATATATCAGATCTGGAGAGAGCTCTGTGGCTTAGGCGATCTACCAGTGGATAAATGGTGGGGCAATGGTGATTATAAGCAATTTGGAATTGGTTAAGTACCACTGAAGCTGTGCTGGGTGATTAGCTGCTCAGTTGTGCCCGACTCTTTGCAACCCCATGGACTATAGCCTGCCAGACTGCTAGGATGGGGGGAAAAACAAGCTCAGATTGGTCAGCTACTGACTCAAATGTGGTATAAAATTTACAAACGAGCCTTTATCACATTGTAAAGAGAGCCCTATCTCTTTCATCAAAAGGCAAGCCTGTGCTCAAATTCAAGCCCAAGTCCTAATTTTAAGGAGAGAAATGGGACAAATGAGGCTGGGCATAGAGCACTGGCAGGCCTCTGAGACTAAATTAAGGACAAGGATGTGGATGGAGTAGGACCTTGAGACCTGAGACACGGATACCTGTACTGACATACTTGAGCACTCAAATCCCCGAGTCCTCTGCAACCTCTGCTCTTACAGAAGTCATCAAGAAGCCTACCCTTGACTATGACCATGCAAAGACATTACCTGATGTCTTGCAAGGCAATCATTCATCGTATTCAAGGTCTGAAATCACTGCCTCTGATTGTTGCTAGATAAATGATTATGGTCAAATTTCAACATGGAATAGGTCTGAAATCACTGCCTCTGACTGTTGCTAGATAAATGACTATGGCCAAATTTCAACATGGAATAACTGGAGAAGTATTGTGTCTGACCCAGAAAGTAAGAGATTAATGAAAGGAACTGAAATGACTGGTTAATAAATCCTGGAAGGTAGTTGAAAATATGCGTGGGAAATTACTTTGAATGTAGTAGACCACAAGGATGGAATATAAGGCTGCATAAACAATAGTTTAGTGACAGTGGAGCTCTTTCTTCTTGTTCATTATTTAAAATTCGGGTAGGAATACGGCACAATGATGCCCCTTAGTTAATAAAGTGGAGATTCTGCCACTGCCTTGACAAAGTACTGAGGAATATATTCTGAGATACAGGTATGCTAGAGCAGAGTAAGACTGGAAAACTCAACTCACCATGTGAATTTCATGAAAACAAAAAATACACTAGAGAAAGGGACACTAATATCATTAAGAAGCTCAACAGCAGTGCTCCTCTGTAGGGGAGAACTGATTATACAGATAATTGCTGTTTAACTTGATTTGAAAGTGTCACTGGCAACTGCAGAGTTGTGAAACAGCTGAGACCTATTGTCAGCAGATTTGGAAAACTCAGCAGTGGCCACAGGACTGGAAAAGGTCAGTTTTCATTCCAATCCCAAAGAAGAACAATGCCAAAAATGTTCAAACTATAATTCAACTGGGCTCATTTAACATGCTTGTAAGGTTATGCACAAAATCCTTCAATGTAGGCTTCATCAGTATATGAAATGTGAACTTCCAGATGTACAAACTGAGTTTACAAAAGGTAGAGGAACCAGAGATGAAATTACCAATATTCATTAGATCATGAAGACAGAAAAAGAATTCCAGGAAAACATCTGCTTACGCTTCACTGACTACACTAAAACCTTTGACTGTGTGGATCACAACAAACTGTGAAAAATTCTTAAAGAGATGGGAATACCAGACCACCTGACCTGCCTCCTGAGAAACCTGTATGCCAGTCAAGAAGCAACAGTTAGAACCAGACATGGAATGGACTGGTTCCAAATTGGGAAGGGAGTACATCAAGTTTGTATACTGTCACCATGCTTATTTAATTTACACGTAGATCACATCATTCAAAATGTTAAGCTGGATGAAGCACAAGCTGGAAGCAAGATTGCTGGGAGAAATATCCACAACCTCAGATATGCAGATAACACCACTCTAATGGCAGAAGTAAAGAGGTACTAAAGAGCCTCTTAATGAAAATGAAAGAGAAGAGTGAAAAAGATGGCTTGGGACTCAGCATTCAAAAAAAACAAAGATCATGACATCGAGTCCCAACACTTCATGGCAAACAGAAGAGGAAAAATGGAAGCAGTTACTGATCTTATTTTCTTTGGCTGCAAAATCCCTGCAGGCAGATGGTGACTTCTGCCATGAAATTTAAAGATGTTTGCTCCTTGAAAGGAAAGCTATGATGAACCTAGACGGCATATTAAAAAAGAGACATCACTTTGCCAACAAAGGTCCATATAGTCAAAGCTATTGCTTTTCCAGTAGTCGTGTACAGTGTGAGAGTTGGACTGTAAAGAAGGCTGAAAGCCAAAGAAGTGATGCTTTCAAAGTGTAGTGCTGGAGAAAACACTGAGAGCCCCTGGGACAGCAGGGAGATCCAGCCAGTCCGTCCTAAAAGAAATGAGCCCTGGATATTCATTGGAAGGACTGATGCTGAAGCTCCAATACTCTGGCCACCTGATGAGAAGAGCCATTGGGCAAGACCCTGATTCTGGGAAAGATTGAGAGTAGGAGGAGAAGGGGGCAACAGAAGATGAGATGTTTGGATGGCATCACCGACTCAATGGATGTGAATTTGAGCAAACTCTGGGAGATGAGATAGTGATGGACAGGGAAGCCTGGCATGATGCAGTCCGTGGGTGGCAAAGAGTTGAACACGACTTAGCGGCTGAACAACAATTGACCACACTTCAGTATCAGAGATTTCATATAAATATTATTACCGTAAAGGGTTTGGCAGAAGCTCCACACAATGAAATTTCTACCATTGAGTTTTCTAACAACATAAACTTGTTTCAGTCATTCACCGTAAATACTATGCTATACTTTTTCAATGCCATCTTTTGATCTTAGTGTCACTTAGTGTCACTGTCAAGGGTTACAGTCTTCCAAATTTTCCAACGCAAAAGCAGAAGTAGTATTTCCCTTTGTGGTGAACAGTATCGCCAAAACTCAAGCTGACCTACAAGTCATGTGCCGCTTTCTTGGTGGTAGGAGTTGGGAAGTACAATAGTTTGCTCTTTGAGAGGATGACCCAGTGGAACGTTCCACTGGAAGCACTGTGGGTTTGAAGCGCTGTCCTTAGAGACATGGCCTCTCTTGAAAGAATTGATATCATGGCCCTGGTCATGTGATGTTGTGTCTTCGACCAGGGAGTGGAAGGAGAAGATTCCCTGCTCACCATCCTTCCCTGTGATTCACCTAAGAAATATGAGCTTTTCTTCTCCACAATTTTTGTCTCTGATGACCGAGAGTTCCTAGTTCCCAGAGAAGAATAATGCTCTGTGAGAAGCCATGGTAGGGGATTCCACTAAAATTAACCCTAATACCATCTCCCATTTTGTTCTTCTCATACCAGGAGTCCAGGAGTCAAGGAAAGGAGTTATTGAAGCTCTCAAGTGTTACTGATCATGCTTATCAGGAGGAAACTAGGAATTTTGTTGCCTAATGAGGGCAGAAAGAATTGTCAAGGTATCCAGAAGACTCAATGGTATGCCTATTGGTGCTTTCCTGTCAAACAATGACTATGTAAAACTTTATAAAGTCTTCCCAAGAGCTAACTACTAAAAGATAACATAAAAACTAGTGTGGGTGGGTAGCTATGTATATATTACCAAAAAGTATTAGGTATCAATTAGGATGTATCAGCTGCAAAAAAATAGAATCATCACAGCGGCTTAAGCAATGGAAGTGACTGTGTATTTTCTGTATGAGAACCAGAGTTAGATAGTTCCAGGTTGTTTTAATAACTCAATAATATTAAGTCACTATAATTACATCTACATTTTTGTCATCATCTTTTCCCCTCCAGTGGTTACAATATAGCCACTTTGGATCCAAACACCACAATCTGTATTCTAGCCCACTACGCAGTAGAGAAGAGTCACAGTTTAGCGTCTTTCTCAACGTAAGGTATCCTCTTTACTTTCCTATCTTATTTGCCACAAAGGCGCCAATAAGTTACACTGCACATGGACTCTATTTTGAAATTTGATAACATATTAAGATTAAGTAACCCCCGCATGGGAAATAGATGGAAAAACAGTGGAAACAGTGTCAGACTTTGTTTTTTTGGGCTCCAAAATCACTGCAGATGCTGATTGCAGCCATGAAATTAAAAGACGCTTGCTCCTTGGAAGGAAAGTTATGACCAACCTTGATAGTATATTAAAAAGCAGAGACATTACTTTGCCGACCAAGGTCCGTCTAGTCAAGGCAATGGTTTTTCCCGTGGTCATGTATGGATGTGAGAGTTGGACTGTGAAGAAAGCTGATCGCCGAAGAATCGATGCTTTTGAACTGTGGTGTTGGAGAAGACTCTTGAGAGTCCCTTATACTGCAAGGAGATCCAACCAGTCCATTCTAAAGGAGATCAATCCTGGATGTTCATTGGAGGGACTGATGCTAAAGCTGAAACTCCAATACTTTGGCCACCTCATGCGACGAGTTGACTCACTGGAAAAGACTCTGATGCTGGGAAAGGTTGGGGGCAGGAGGAGAAGGGGACGACGGAGAATGAGATGGCTGGATGGCATCACCGACTCTGTGGACATGAGTTTGAGTGAACTCCGGGAGTTGGTGATGGACAGGGAGGCCTGGCGTGCTGTGATTCATGGGGTCGCGGAGAGTCGGACACGACTGAGCGACTGAACTGAACTGAACTGAACCCCCGCAAGGAACCCCTGGCTTTGAGTTGGAATACCTAGAGAATATCTCTTTGGCAGTTTGAATAAAGATGGCCAAAACTAAGAAAAGTAAAAAAGAAATTAGTCTCTCATGAAACCCAAATATTTTAGAATATGATCATACTGATGGAAAAATTGTGAGGCTGATGGGAATTGTCAACAAATCACCAATATAAATCCTAAATGTAATGAAGCTAAAAAAGATATATGCAGGCAAAAGAAGCTAGAGAATAGCTTTGCTAATGGATCTCTTCGGTTTATTTATAAGTCAGGCAATGAAACAGTCACTTTATTAGCTAAACATCATAAGTTGTAGTTCATGGCTGTGTGCCCTGATTATCAAATGTTATTAGATGTTTAAGGATAAAATTATGCATATATCTGTAATTTATGCAGAACAAATATCAAAATAAATCTATAATGAATGTTTACAACACCATCATATTTGATTTATTTAATATACACTTAAAATGAAATCATTTTAATTGCTTCTTCAAGCAGATTAGTTCTTCAAACAAACTAATAGAAGTCGTATGATTATATTTATGCATATATTTTTAGTGTAATTAAGACATCCCCTTTATGAAATTCCTTATGTAATAGCTTAAGCAACGCCAAAGCAACAAATTCACTTGTTGTTAAATGTAAAGTTTCTAACATAAATATCTATACAATTTTACTCTACAAGTTAGAAAAATAGCTATCAGTAGTTCTCTGAATCCATATCTGCTCTGTTTTATGATATATGTATTTGTCTTTGCATTACAATTCACAGAACAGTATCAACTATCATCAATAAAAACAAATCCTAAATACTGAGATAAGGACTATTAATACTACTTGGGAATTTATAAGATATTCTGAGATTCAGTCAGTTTATTCATTTAATCAATATGTGTGATATAAGTGGGTAGTGTGGTGTGTATGAACGTGAATAATGCATCCTTTAAAATATAAAATTTTCACTATAATGAATAGTTATAGATGCAGTTGCATCGTTTCTGATGGAAACTGTAGGGACACTCTGCCTTCCTGAAAATGTATGTCTTTTCACTGCACTGGACAAATGTTTATGATAAATCATAGCATTTTTAAATCACTGGTAGAAATTAAAAAAAAAAAAAACACTTCAAAACGTGATTTTAAAGCCAACTTAAATCCTGATTAAAGATATCTGAAGTAGTTTTCTGGAGCCTGTGGACCTAATTTTCCATGTTGTCTCTGCCTAAATAAAAATTATAAGAGGAAATTCATGCATTGGGTATGTATTTTAAAAAATTGCAGATTTAGGAGATGATCAAAATGTTCACCAGATTTTGTGAAACTAGAATACAGGTGATATTGTTGTTTTTTTTTTTCCAAATTTTCAGCTTCTGCTAAAGTTGATGTAATGTAATAAGGTCACTCAGTCGTGTCCGACTCTCTGTGACACCATAGACTGTAACCTGCCAGGCTGCTCTGCCTATGGAATTCTCCAGGCAAAAGTACTGGAGCAAGTTGCCATTTCCTTCTCCAGGGGGTCTTCCCGACCCAGGGATCGAACCCAAGTCTCCTGCATTGCAGGCAGATTCTTTACCACCCAAGCCACCAGGAAAGCCTAATTCCCTCAAAAGCTATCTTTGCGTATCTTCTATTTCTCTCTGCCTATCAAAATTTTTAACTACTCTAATAGGCCAATTCCACCACTGGTGGACCAGCCTATACTGACATACCACTTTTTTAGAATTTCTACATGATCTATTTTTCATTTAATTTCTCTGATACACATCACCCAAGGGAGTGTTTCATGGCATAAAGACCCTGAGCAAAAACAGCAATAGAACGGAACTGACTTTTGTCATTACTCGGATTCATCCAGCCTCATGGGAAAGATTAAGAAACAGCAAAATATGATAAAAGAAAGATCTGGAAAAAGAATGAAAGATATTGCACTGTGAATTTCCTTAATTTCAACCAATTCTAACTTTTGTCATTCAGATTTGTATTAGTAGCAAATGATCGCCCCACCCAATGAAGATGTCCATGTTTAGATTATTTCTGAATTTTATTTCTGGATGGTCCACAGCATAATTTTAAAAGAGGGCAAATTTGGACACACAATGGTGACACAATTAGAGAGCATAGAGTTAAATCCTTTGAACCATAAAGAAAAAAATACATCTTTTAAATTACATTATTCACCCAGATACTTAAAAATCAAAAGTACCATGTGAGAACTTCAGGTTACAAGGTGAGAAATTAAATATATCTCTTTACTGTTAATAGAATGCAATACACAAGTTTCCCAGTCTTTGGCCAAGAATATCATAAATTAGTATTCTAGGAGACAAGCCCACAGAAATAAAGCTGTTCCTCAACCTTGCCTAACTGGTATTTGCCACTGTTACAATCAATTTTAGTTGGACTTTCAAGTGCTTGTATCTCTTTCAGTATATAAATGGATTTTTTATTTATTTTTATTTGTTCAAATTCCATCCCCCAACTACCACAAATTATGCAGTCCAGGTTTCCACATTTGGGAAATCACAAGGATTTAGGCTCCACATCCGGAATGCAATGGATGAATCTCGCCCTGGGAAAACCACCTTCCCTATCATGGTATCATGATTGAGTATTTAATATAATAAATACATTTTTTACATTCTTTCTGATGTGGACCATTTTCATAGTCTTTATTGGATTTGTTACAATATGGCTTCTGTTTTATATTTTGTTTTTTTGGCCACAAGGCAGATGGGATCTTAGCCCCTTGACCAGGGATCAAACCCACATCCCCCTGCACTGGAATGTGAAGGCTTAACCATTGGACTGCAGGGGAAATCTCAATAAATGAATTTTTTAAAGTAAGTTATTTTTTGAATAAAACGCATACTCATAAGATTGCATACATCCTGGATGCGCAGTTTGATGAGTTTTTGCTAACTAAGCACATCCATCCTCCCGGTAAGCTGGTCAGCAGGTTTACTGCATTGAGTATAAGCCCCGCCTCTGGAGCTCCCCACATACGCACCTTCAGGTGCTAAACCCAGTGATTTCAAATCCGAGACAGAAACACTTAACTGAAAATAAAATGATCATCAATTTAAAACAAATACTTTTTAAATTAAATATTGATTTTATTTGTTTAGAACTAGGTTAGTTGCTCTGTCATGTCCAACTCTTTCTTTACAACAATATGGACTGGGAGCCGCCAGGCTCCTCCATCCATGGAATTCTCCAGGCAAGAATACTGGAGTGGGTTGCCATTCCCTTCTCCAGGGGATCTTCCTGACCCCAGGATTGAACCCATGTCTCCAGCATTGCAGGCAGATTCTTTACCATCTGAGCCACAAGGGAAGCCATTTATTTGTTTATTTTATTATATGTACAACAAAAATACAATCTAAAATTTTATACCCATATGTATCATAAAACATAACACGTTACACAGCACATACTATGCACATACTATATAACATATATAATATAAATTTTAAATTGTGATAATTTTATCAATAAGTTTTCTGTCACATTTGGTTTTAAATCATTGATGGACAGAAAATATATCTTATTCCCTGTATATTTCCTGAGAATTAGGAAAATACTTTGTAGAAAATAAATAATAAAGTGTTGATTGAATTTCTATTTTTTCAATTTCATCTCTATAGTACTTTTACTTTTTGAATTTGCTAAGCTGTCACATGCTTTATACTGCATTTAATGTGCTGCTACTGAAAACTGGTTAGTGAATACATTAATTTTATTCAGCTGCAAATTATGTCAAACTGTATAACTGTCTATCTGATACAATTTTAAGATAAGATTTTTCTTTCTTTATTATCATTTCTACCTGCATATTAAGTTTTGGTGAGCTGCTCATTTTTTTTTTAAACTATTAAATTTCAGCTCTACTATATTTCATTGGAAGGACTGATGCTAAAGCTGAAACTCCAATACTTTGCCACCTCTTGCGACTAGCTGACTCACTGGAAAAAGAGTCTGATGCTGGGAAGGATTGGGGGCAGGAGGAGAAGGGGACAACAGAGAATGAGATGGCTGGATGGCATCACCAACTTGATGGACATGAGTTTGAGTGAACTCCGGGAGTTGGTGATGGACAGGGAGGCCTGGCCTGCTGTAATTGATGGGGTCGCACAGAGTCGGACACGACTGAGCAACTGAACTGAACTGACTATTTTTGTAATGTTATAACTCATCATCAAAATATTAATTTTTATCTTTTCTATCAAGATCTATGTTAAATCCCTCAAATAATGCAATCTCAGAAATAATGAAATCAAGTGAGTGCATTCCTGGTAAATTTTTCATGGTTAAATAAGATTTTAAAAATTATCTAAAATGAGTTTTAAAAATAGATGATCAAAACAACCACTTCAGTGGGAACCTAATTAAAAAGATCATTAAAAGTGAAATAGTCACACTAAAATTTAATTATAAATCTGCTCTTTTTCCTTCCTCAACATATTGTGCTGTAAATATTTACAATCGGTTAACCTATAATTAACAGTGTTTATTACTTGAACTGCTCTTCATAATTAACATGGCAACATTTTTTCAGATGGTTGAATTTAGAAGACTACAAATTAAAATAGAGTAAACTACAAAAGACTGTATAGTCTATCTCCAAAGAAGATCTTTTCACCCAATTTTTATGTTAAACAGTTTCTTCCAAACTTAGTCACATTTTGCATATTTTATATTTGCTCTTAGTGATGTATGATTTAATGATCAAATATTACTCTCATTCTACCTTAAGACTGTTGAAGTTTTAAAGCACAATTAAAGGATCCTAGGAATAACAGTACCCTGTGATCCAACGATCCCACTATTGGGCATATACCCTGAGGAAACCATAGTTGAAAAAGACACAAGCACCCCAGTGTTTATTGCAGCAGTATTTTCAACAGCTAGGACACAGAAGCAACCTAGATGTCCCCTGATGAATGAATGGATAAAGGAGTTGTAGTACATATACACGTTGGAATATTACGCAGTCATGAAACGAAAGCATTTGACTCAGTTCTGATGAGGTGGATGAACCTAGAGCCTATTATACGCAGTGTAGTGAGTCAGAAAGAGAAAGATATATGTCATATATGAATGAATATATATGGAATGTAGAGAGAGGACACCGATGAGCCTAGCTACAGGGCAGCACCGGACACCCAGACGCAGAGGACAGACTTGTGGATACAGAGAGGAAGGAGAGGGAGGGGCATTGAAGCACATGCGTTGAAGGTTGAGAGAGCAGCATTGGAGCACATGCGATGCCCTATGTAAGAGTAAATAGCCAGTGGGGATTTGCTGTATGATGTAGGTGCTCTGTGACAACCTACAGGGGCCCGATAGGGTGGGAGGTGGGAGGGAGGTTCTAGAGAGAGAGGACATACCTATGGCTGACTCATCTTAATAGGTCGTAGAAACTATCACAATACTGTAGGGCAATTATCCTCCAATTAAAAATAAATAAATTTTTAAAATGCATACACAAATGAACAAATACAAATAAATCAGGAAAAGTGGAAGGAAGTGGGGAAGAGATTTAAAAATGATACACAGAAAACACTTATTAGATAACAACAACAATAAAATAAATATAAATGGATTAAACAAAATGAAATGAAATTAGAAAGTAAAAATGAAGATATAAAGGGAGATAATCTAGACATTTATCAGCTCAGTTCAGTTCAGTCACTCAGTTGTGTCCAACACTTTGTGATCCATTGAACCGCAGCACGCCAGGCCTCCCTGTCCATCACCAACTCCTGGAGTTTACCCTAACTCATGTCCATTGAGTCGGTGATTCCATCCAGCCATCTCATCCTCTGTTGTCCCCTTCTCCTCCTGCCCTCAATAGTTCCCAGCATCAGGGTCTTTTCCAGTGAGTCAGTTCTCCCCATCAGGAGAAAGTATTAGACTCTCAGCTTCAACATCAGTCCTTCCAATGAACACCCAGGACTGATCTCCTTTAGGATGGACTAGTTGGATATCCTTGCAGTCCACAGGACTCGCAAGAGTCTTCTCCAGCACCACAGTTCAAAAGCATTAATTCTTTGGTGGTCAGCTTTCTTCACAGTCCAGCTCTCACATCCATACATGACCACTGGAAAAACCACAGCCTTGACTAGATGGACGTTTGTTGGCAAAGTAATGTCTCTGCTTTTTAATATGCTGTTTAGGTTTGTCATAACTGTCCTTCCAAGGAGTAAGAGTCTTTTAATTTCATGGCTGCAATCACCATCACTAGTCATTTTTGAGCCCAGAAAAATAGTCAGCCACTGTTTCCACTGTTTCGCCATCTATTTGCCATGAAGTGATGGGACTGAATGCCATGATCTTAGTTTTCTGAATGTTGAGCTTTAAGCCAATTTTTTCACTCTCTTCTTTCACTTTCATCAAGAGACATTTACAGGTGAAGACATAAGTCTAAACACTATTATAGAAAAAGTCATAAACTAATATATGAAATAAAGGGATGACAAAGCAACAGAATTATCATATATCAACATGAAGTGAAATTTATAGCAAAGTTTCTACTCTGTTATTCCCAATGGTGTAGAGAGAACTCAGGCACATCACTGAATACACAATTAAGTGCTCAAGAGAGGGAAGCCAACCAGGTATCATATTATATAATTTCATCCAAGTTAGGAAGTCGACAGATGCCTGCCAATATAACCATGGGAACTTGTTATGGTAGGACCAGAAACTGGCTGAGTGAGTAGTTGCCTTAAGGACAAGAACGCCATGCAATCAAGTCAGTCGTACAAAGGAATCAGCATACTCTTACCACCCATTTCTGCTTACAGTAAGGAAGTTGGGTATTTTCTTCTGAACAGTTCAGCCTGCTGAGTTAACACACTGTTAAGTTACCGGGGCAGTCACAGGGCAAAGAAGAAAACAAACGTCTTATGTCCGTCCCCTTATACATTGTAGTAATCAATTTTTTAAACAATACGTAAAGTGACCGAAGATAAAAAATCTATGGATCATGGTCAAGAAACTGTGCTATAAATAAACATAAATTAAGTAGGAGAAAGGATCAACAAAACCAAATAGGTTTTATTTTTATTTATTTATTTTTATTGGAGGCTAATTATTTTACAATATTATATTGGTTGGTTTTGCCATGCATTGACATGAATCTGCCCCGGGTGTACATGAGTTCCCCTTCCTGAATCCCCTCCCACCTCCCTCCTCCCCTTATCCTCCCTCTGGGTCATCCCCGCAAACCAGCCCCAAGCATTCTGTAACATATAGGTTTTAAAAAAACAATTTTAGAATAGTGATGAAATAAAAATTCATATTCTAAGCCAGGTCAAGGAAAATTTGAGCATTGGCATTTGTTTTCTCTCCCCTCTACTGTGCATTGTATAGATGCATTAGGCATTGACCAAAGCTCCCCAAGGGCAGCAATACCTGCTCAACGATAAAAAGTAACATTCTCCTCTAAGTAACAACTCCTTAGGAGATAACTTTTTTTTCATAACATGTTAAGGGGCTATGATGCCCCATGACCCACCACTCTGTACATGTAGCTCTGGATTGTGTAAACTGTCAATAATATGTCGTTTAAAGCACAATTCTCTGTCTCAAAGACTTAATAACTGTGCTTTGACCTCTAATGGATGGAATAGTTTCAGAGCTTACTGTGAAGCTGATCCCAGGTTATAATCCTCAATTTGGCTCAAACCAACTTTTCCATATCTTTCTTAGTGACTAAGTTTGTTGTCACCACAGTACAGTCATTGGCCACATTCTGCAGGAAAATATTCTGCTACTAACACCTAGAAATTACAGAGAAACTATACAAAGCATCATTTAACGCATGTGTCTGAACTCTTTCACACACACACTGTCTCTGTGTGTGTATATGTAACTTTCCTGGCGCTGCTCTCCCGCCTTTTGAACAATGGAGCCCGCCTTTTTGTTTTGTGCTGGGTCTTATATTACACAGTCAGCTATGATCCCTAAGAAAAGAAATAAGCTCAGTGTGGCTTCCTCTTGGTTGCGTGCTAAGTCGTCAAACAGCAACAAAAGCAAGTATATTCTGGAAGGAAAATCCTCAATAATACTTCTCAGAATTAGAGCAGGGAGAGCCCAGTCATGCATAAAGTGAAATGGCCCTTACTAAGTGTCTGCGCCCCCGGGTTTAAAATCCTTCACTGTCAAAGTGGCAAAATCATGAAGCTGCTGGCAATATGTGTGTGTATATCTGGTATGAATCCACTACATAAATATTACTTTAAAGACTGGACTCAGACATACAGTTTTGTTTCATACATTTTTCATTTTAACCAGGAAACAATGAATTTTATCCTTTCATGGCAATTACTTGAGTAATGGTTTTAAGGACAGCACAATATGCCATCTAATACCCGTGTTAATTTATTTGTCCATATGTGTGAATGTGTAGTTTCAAAAATAAACAATCATATTTTTAAACTGCTTTCAATTCTGATTATTTCCTAAGAAAAATCCCTCAAATTGGAATTATTGCAACCTGTTTTTTTTTATTTTAAAAGATTTTCACAGATTATATTTATTCAGTGTTCATTTAGACTTTTTATAATCACTACTATTTTTGTCATGATTTTAAGTTTTGAAGAATTTATTGTCTTGATCATGTATTTGGAAAAACAATTTGTCTTTTCACTGAATACTTCGAAAACTCTTGCTAGACATAAGACTATTTAAACATTTACAAGTTGTAATCTGTGAATCTCTGAGATTTGTGAGTGTGCACTTGGTGTGAGTTTGGCAATGGCTAGGAATTGAAGATTATTCATTTATTTCTTAGTTATTACTGGATTATTTACATTTATTATACATTATATAATTTCTATTTATGATGGATTATTTACTTTATGATGGATTATTACATTTACTATGGAGATATGAATAATCCATATACATGGATTATTTACATTATTGTTGGATTATATATTTGTTTCTTAGTTATAAGAAATATCAGCTTGCAGTGGTTTGTAGCTCCAGTTCATAGAGTTTGGCTGCTTGGTATCTGATTCCCTAGAGCCACCACCTACAAGTCTGACAAGACTAAGTGACTTTCACTTTCACTTTCTAACTAAGGAAAAGATTTATAAACCCATCTGTTCTTCCTTTGTTCTAAATTGCAGAAACTTAATTGCAGAAAGTATTCTTTATTTTTGCCTGTGCCTCCTAAGTAGCTTCAGTTATATCTGAATCTTTGCAACCCCAGGGACTTTAGGCCGTCAGGCCCCTCTGCCCATGTGGATTCTCCAGGAAAGAATACTAGAGTGGGTCACCATGCCCTCCTACAGAGGATCTTTCGAATTCAGGGATGGAACTCAGGTATCCTGCATTGTAGGCAGATTCTTTATCTTCTGACCCACCCCCACACCCTGACTCAGGGAAGCCCTTTATCTTTAAATTGAGGTAAACCCACAAGGTCATCACTTTGTATTAACTGCACTCATATTTCTAGAGTCATATATGATTCAGTAGATAGGATCACTCTGGTTTCGTTGCTTCAGTCATCCAAATCTTTGCGACCCCATGGACTGTAACCTGCCAGGCTCCTCTGTCCATGGAATTCTTCTGGCAAGAGTACTGGAGTGGGTTGCCATTACCTTCTCCTGGGGGTCACCCTTATTATTTTCTTTCAAATTTTCTTGAATTATATATTTTAGTTTTTAAATAGCAGTTTTATTTTCAGAAATGCAAATTATGCAAGTGCTAGATCTACTTTTCCTCTCTTCAAACATTTCTTTTGTTTTCTCTAAGCAGTTTACTTCTTCATTCTTTATTTTGCCTAGTTTTCTGAAGTCTTCTCTGTGGGTTGTATGGTTGCCTTTTTATGATGTCTTTTCTTTTCTATAGTTCCATATGGCTTTCATGTTTGTCTGTTCCCAATCTTCTTGAGCACTAACAGCTTATTTAATACTTTTTGCAATTTTTTAAATGATTTTTCCAATAATTCCTCTAAATTTTGGGGGAAATTTTTTGAAGATGATTCTCATCTCTTCTTTAATGAAAGACTGTGTGCATATTCCTCGTGTGTCTCCTGTTACCTATTCTTATTGCCGTTTCTATTTCAGTACTTTTGGTTCATGCTGTTCCCATACCACATCTTCATATATATCATAGTGGCACTATGTTTATATTTCTTTTTCATCAAAAGGCTCCTCATTTCTCTTTTTGTTTCTAGTTTTTGTTTTTTTTTTCCATAGAGTAGAAGCAGAGGTTAGTTTTCTATAACCTATGAAGAAATTGAATGGTCTAGTTTAAAATATCTTTTGAGAAAAGACAACATCTCTGATGTAGGAAAGGAATTTGAAATAAAGTAAATTATTTTTGAGGTACCATATCTATTTTAACTATTAGTGAATGATGTGGACTAAGTCTTTTAGAAATTCCAAGTGAAATATTTAAGAAACTCTTTTGTTTCTTGCTTTTTAATAGGTATGTGCGACACTTTGTCATCTTGTTCTAATATCTAAACTTATACTTTAATTTTAAAAAATATCAATACTAAGCAGTTCATGGAGGAATACACTTATTCATTTAAATATGCATTCTTTCCTAAAAATGGCGATCTGCAAATATTCACATATATTATCTTCTTTTATTACAAACAGTGAACAAATTTTGGAAGCTCACAGAAGCACTCAGAAGCTTGATCCTTATAATATTTTATCCCATAATCCTATTTCTAGCTTCAATATGCATATTCTGTATCATTCTGCAATATCTATTTTCCAAATACACTTTGTACATTCTCAGGACTTCCCTGTAGCTCAGACAGCAAAGAATCTCCCTCAAGTGCAGGAGACCTGGATTCTGTCCTTAAGTCAGGAAGATCCTCTGGAGAGGGGAATGGCAACCCACTCTAGTATTCTTGCCTGGAGAATCCCAGGGACAGACGACTCTGGCAGACTATAGTCCATGCAGTCACAAAGAGTTGGACATGACTGAGCGACTAATACTATTACTACTAGAGCCAGGCATTTCTGTGTTTTTTCCTTAACCTAGAATACTTCCCACACAATGATCTTTAGAAGGTCTGTCTTCCTTCTTGGTCAGCCAATACATCATTTGAGGACCTACCAACAGGTCCTGTTGTTGGCAGAATTCTTAAAAAAAAAGAAGACAGGTCCTATTCGGATTCCACACCCTAATTCCTGATATGTATGAATGGATGAACTGCTGCTGCTGCTGCTAAGTCGCTTCAGTCGTGTCCAACTCTGTGCAATCCCATAGACGGCAGCCCACCTATCACTCCCTTAATAACATGGTTTGATAATGTAGTTTTGGCTTCCCTGGTGGCTCAGACATTAAAGCGTCTGCCTGCAATGCTGGAGACCCGGGTTCGAGCGGTGGGTCAGGAAGATCCCCTGGAGAAGGAAATGGCAACCCACTCCAGTATTCTTGCCTGGAGAATCCCATGGGCAGAGGAGTCTGGCGGGCTACAGTCTATAGGGTCACAAAGTGTCGACACAACTGAGCAACTTCACTTTCACTTTTGACCTTAAGATGGAGTTGCTAAGTGAGACTGATCTAATCACACAAACCCCTTTGAAAGCATTGAATTTTCTCCAATTAGTACTGCTAACTGCTAAGTGACTTCAGTCATGTCCGACTCTGTGTGACCCCATAGACGGCAGCCCACCAGGCTCCCCCGTCCCTGGGATTCTCCAGGCAAGAACACTGGAGTGGGTTGCCATTTCCTTCTCCAATGTGTGAAAGTTAAAAGTGAAAGTGAAGTCGCTCAGTCATGTCTGACTTGTAGGGACCCCATAGACTGCAGCCTACCAGGCTCCTCCGTCCATGGAATTTTCTAGGCAAGAGTACTGGAGTGGCTTGCCATTGCCTTCTCCTCCAATTAGTACAGACAAGAGGAAATCAGAAGGATTTTGAGGCAAGAGAAGTATCTCACCCACAGTTTATAGAAATACAGATGAAACGGGACACATGCCAAGGAAGGTAGGTATTTGCTGAGAGGTCCCTGGTTGACAGTAAGGAAACAGAGATTCCAGTCCTACAATTGTAAAGAAACATTTTGCTAACAATTTGGATAAATTTGGAAGAGAATTTCTCCCAAGTGCCTCCAAAAAAAGAACCCATCTAGGCCAGCATCTTCAGTCTGGTCTTTAGAGATTCTAAGCAAAGGAACCAGCCAGCCCCACCCAGACTTCAGATCACAGAACCGTGATATAAAGAAATGGATATTGGACATTATTTAAGTAGCTAAATTTGTGGTAAATTTGTTATACAGTAATAGAAAACTAAAATACCCTCTCCCAATTAAACTCTTTCAATCTTTCCTTTCAGCATGAAAAATTCCTTTCACTCATGCATCATCCAAGTCTCTTCCAAGTCTCTCCTCCTCATAAGAAAATCTTAAGAGTATAACGGATATACCTTTCTCATATTAATTTATATCTCATATGTAAGGCACTGTCTAAATGCAGCTATTCTACTGAGCAATATTTAGCAAATATTATAAATACTGTTCTTTATGCTATTCTTCTATATTTGGTGTTGCTTCTAAGAGAAAGTACTTCAGCATAGTATCCAAATGACAGTTTCGATAGTCTTCTTCCATCTACTACATCTAATCTCGTGATAACAGGGAAAAGGTGATTCAAGTTCCTGTTTCCTAAATGTGCACCTTACTTCAGAGTACTTGATGTTCTCAACTTATATGCCCATATATCAGGTTTCAATGAGGTAGAGATCTTTTTATTTTTTCAAATGCAAAAATATAATTCTTCTTCAGAAATTTGATGAAAGTAAAATGGTTCTTTACATTTCAGGAAGGAAAAAATTTTAGGATCCTTTTCGATATTGTGCATTTTTGATGCAAAGGATAGAGTCATCATTTCCTGTTATATTATTTCTGTGCTTTACATATCAAATACCTTATAACTAAATTGTAAAAACCATAAATAATCTTCAAGCCTTGCTATACTGTGATAAATTACTAAATGTGATAAACTATATATTTGTCAGGAAAAACTGCATTTAGATTATCATGGGTATGAACAATTTGATTGAAATACTGCTCCGATGTGGTAGAATCCTCACACTGATGGTAATTGCTCAAAGTAAAAATCTTTTTATCCATTAACAATGTACTTCATATAATACTCAACTTTCAAGGCCACTTTGCTCACTTACCCTTAAAGTTTCATAAAAGTACCTATGTTATTAACAACAATCAGAACTTTAATGACTCTACACACAAAATTTTTCTGAATTATTATTCAAGATTGATGCCAATATTTAAATTATTTCAAAATACTTGTGAAGAACATAAACACACAAAACATCAGGAAATAAAGCTTTAGAATTGCCTACACACACACACACACATATAATGACCACAATCTAAGAGCATAGCAGCTATACTTTCAATGACAGCAAATCGAGCGACATGTATAGGATTTTTACGTTGAACACTTACTAACTCTCATTTTCTATTTTTTTTAAAGGCCTAGAAATTTCCTGTTCCAAGATTTATTCCCTACTGCTCTCATGACTTAGCAAGATGAAGAATTTGAACACGTCTGAAGAAGGTGTTGCCAAAGCAGAGCAGCAGTAAAGCTTCTCAGTTGAGAGGATGGTCTCTGTGGCTGCACATCTTGAGTGTCAGCCCTGGCTCTGACAGCTCCTGCCTAAGTGGATTATGTCAGTCACCAGGTATCCTTAGGTCTCAGTTCTGGCAAATTTTAAATGGGAACAATAGAATCAATTATCTTAAAGGCTTGTGAGGACTAAATAAGAATTAACATATACAAACCTTTTGTATGTGACACAAATAAGCCATATATGATGACCCTGGCTGACTTCGGTCCTTGGGATGGCAAGAGTTGGACACAATTGAGTGGCTGAACAACAGCAGCACTATATAATTAAGACCTTCCATTAAATGCAATTATAAAATTTTTGAAAATTTTATGGAAAATGTCTGATACCACATCTTCATTTTAGAAAAGGAGAAACCCATGGGTAGCATGAAAGGGTTAAGAATGGTTTCACGTTCACAGAGTCTATCTTTTGAGGCTGGGACCAGCCATTCCCTTAAGGTGGCTCAGAGGGTAAAGCGTTCCCGCAATGCAGGAGACTGGGGTTTGAGCACTGGGTCGGGAAGAACACCTGGAGAAGGAAACGGCAACCCACTCCAGTATTCTTGCCTGGAAAATTCCATGGACAGAGGAGCCCAGTGCAGGCTACAGTCCATGGGGCTGCAAAGAGTTGGACATGACTGAGCGACTTCACTTTCACTTTAAGACAAGTTATTCCAACTTTTCTAATTCTGAATTTCATCATCTTTACAATAATATATGTAGAATGTTGTTAAAATCTGATCACATAGCTTAATTATTTCAGTATCTGGAATAAAAAGAAGTAACAACTTTAGCCCTTCCCCACATTTCTTTTTGCCACCCATCCTTTAAATATCTGTTATCTCAGAGGATCCAACATATTAAAAAATCTCATTCATACATGTTCTGAGAAATATCATGAATTCTAATATGATATATCCTAGTAAGTAAAGTAGTTAGTAAGTGAGTGCCAATTGATGCTTTTGAACTGTGGTGTTGAAGACTCTTGAGAGTCCCTTGGACTGCAAGGAGATCCAACCAGTCCATTCTAAAGGAGATCAGTCCTGGGTGTTCATTGGAAGGACTGATGCTAAAGCTGAAGCTCCAATACTTTGGCCACCTCACGCGAAGAACTGACTCATTGCAAAAAACCCTGATGCTGGGAAAGATTGAAGGTGAGAGGAGAAGGGAACGACAGACGATGAGATGGTTGAATGGCATCACAGATGCAATGGACATGAATTTGAATAAACTCTGGGAGCTGGTGATGGACAGGGAGGCCTGGCATGCTGCAGTCCATGGGGTCGCAGAGAGGCAGACATGACATTACTGAATTGAGTAAGTAAATTGTATCCAAACTCAAATTCTTTTCTACCTCCAGACTAACAGTTGGCATATATACAACCATAGTCATTTTCAGATTGACAGAAACCAAAACAAAACATTATCCTACTTTAAGGCACATTACCTCCAAGCCCCTTGAAGTCATTTATTTTAAGCTATAAAGTAATCATTAATTCTCCCTTTTACCACAACACATACAATGTAATAATGCTATTTGAATCTTCTTCAAAAATGAATTATACATGAAGACTTTTCTCTCTACCTGAGTGTTACTTCTTACTAGGTGTTATTTCTTATTAGGTGTCTTAAAACTCTCCCTTTGAGATGCTTGGCATCAATTAAAATGTTTATTGATCACCTATTATGTGCTAGGTTTTGAGGATACAGCACTGAAAATAATTCAGTTCCTTTTCTTGAGTTTGTTGGTAACTTCCATATGGTATGAAAGGTTTGATAGTAAAGACAAAGTAGTTGCTGGGGGAATAAGCCAGTATCACAATAAGAGATGTCCTAGATAAAGCAAACCCCACTTGATAACCGAGTAGAAGTTTACCTTGGTACTCTAACCTCTGACTACTTTTTACTTTTTTTTTTTTCTCTTTATCAGGCTTTAATAAATGTATGGTCTTTTTGCACTTCATGCTATTGCTTGAAATATTATTTTTGTTTTTACCTGAGCTCATACTCTTCTTTCAGGAACCTCTTGAAAACTCTATACCACATTCACAATTTTTTTATGGTGCTTCTTTTATCTGTTTATATTATAGCTTCCATCCTGATTTGCTCTTCTTTATTTAGATTTTTTTTTTTTTTTCTAACACACTGAAGTGAGGTTTCTATGTTTCCAGAGCTTAGATCCTCTCACTCAGTAGGTGCTTGGTGATATTAATTACAGCAATACTAATGCAATAAGGAAGAGCCAATATATTTGGAGCTTAAGTTATACCAGTTAAAGTGCTAAGAGCCTTATCCTGTTAAACAAGATCTGATGGTTTCTTTTTTTTCTCATTCCATACTTAAGAGAGGAGAGTGGAAGAGTGAGAAATTTGCTCAAGGTCACAGAGCAGACAAGGATCAGATGGGATGGAACCAGGACACTTCTAACTCCTAAGCACTGAAACATGGTTATGCTGAATGATCAACAAAAGTTACATAAGATCAAAGTAGCCTTTACAGAAGGGGCACTTCCAAACTTACATGTCTGATTGATCCTTTTTCTCTTTTAACCTGCTGAAAACACAGTCTTTTAGAGGGTCTCTCAGCCTTACTGCGTCATTCTTTGTGTGTGCAGTATTTTATTTTTTTCTGGGTTTATAGGAAATAAGTCAATCTATATTAACATGGTAGATTGAATTTTGAGATAGAAGATGAACATTTTATAACTTTTTAAATTATAGCATTGCTTTTGTGGGTTGTTGAGATCTAGCCTAGCAAACCATTGATTCTATTCATTCACTTGTTAATTCTATAAGCATGTATTACAGTCCCACTGTGTGGCTAAAATTGTCTCAGTTGTTAGGGAGCTTATAGAAGGAGGATACTACACACGGGTCACTGTTTGCAATACAATCCTATGATCCTATGATGGAGGTATATACACACATAAAGAGACATTATTATATTTTGAGCAGTACAAAACACAGAGTATTTTTTATATAAAAGCTTTATAATATAGTCAGTTTTGACTCTTGGTTTGCAAAGCCTGAAAATGTTTACTATCTGGTCCCTTAAAGAGTGTTTGCTGATGCTTTCTCTAAGGAGTAATTAAAATATTTAATTAAGAGATTATTAAGAAAGAAATGGGCACAATTAATGGGACACGCAGGGAAAATAAAGCACCCAGGGATCAGAGAGCACAGGAAGGCGTCTTCATCTTGTGGACCTGAAGGGCACAGGAAAGGAGATTTTACCGGCACGCAGTTGGAGATAGTCCCAGAAGTGATGCTGCCTCACAGGGGCCATGGAGTTAACAAATTCAGCCACTGGGGACTCTCTTCACAGCGGGGAGTGATAAATCTCTGGACAAGTTTGCAGAAAGGATATTCCCCTCTCTTTCTCCTGCCTTTCTGTCTCTCACAATGCATCTTATTGGTCAAATCCATCAGAAAGTCAGGAGGCAAGGGAGCCCAGTCCTCCACAAAACACAGGTTCCCAGGACCCAGACAGAGTAGGTTGGCAGGGGATGGGGGCTGGATTTGTAGTGACAGACAGAGGCTTGCCAGCACAAAACGCAAGATGTAAGTAGGTATTTGGATATAAGCATATAGAATGCAGAAAACTGGGCAGAACACACAGATTTTAGAAGCGTTGGGCATTTGATGGTGATGGAATTTATGGATCTACATAAGGCTTTTCAAGAAAATTGCTTCCAGTTAGAAAAGGATGTGGGCTGAAGACAAAACCATAGGTAACAAAGGCATTTAATAAATAAAGAAAAATAGCTGCAGAAAAGCTATCAAGAGGAAAAAAATATTAAAAACTAACAAGAATGCCTCCTGATTTATATAAATTTAATAAAGATACATGAATTAACTGCCATCCAAATGCTTGTGGCTTAAAAAGGAAGATAAATAATATATGATTTCAACCGCTTTGGCTCAAACGCTATATGTCTGTGAATACAGATCCAAATTTCAAAATAATTCTCAAAGTCTATCATCCTTTACTACCATTATGACTTGCACCTTGCAGGATGCACCAATTCTTACCTTATCTGCTGCCATAGAGTCCAAGCTGACTCAATTTCCACATGTGTTCTACAACGTATTCATTCATCGCCCACCAGCCTGGATGAACTTTTGACAAGTGTCACTTTATTCTTCTGTTTCCAACCCATCTGAAACACTTTCATCACATTTTAAACCCAGCCCAAACGTCTTCTTAGGGCTGGGCCTCAGAGAAGGATTTTCTGTATTGAAGACTCTCTCCGTTTCATGGATGACGTCCTGTTTCACTCTTTTTCACAGACTTTATAACCACTTAAAATTGTGTGTATTCGTGCGTTCTCTTCTTTATGTTCTGCATTTTATCACAAACAAGACTTGTTGATAATACAGAAATCTCCCTGTTTGTGTCTATGTATCCAGAGAGGGGAGTGAATTTCATCATAGACAAGAAGCTTGATGGCAGCATCCACCCTTCCTGAATCTCAAATAAAGTGCAACTCTATAGATGGATTATCGGATGCACGGCTATACACATTTACTAGTAAGGATTAAAGACAAAGCAACAGGTAAGAAGTGGTTGGAGGTAAGCGTGAGGAGGCCGTAACTGTTTTGTGCCTGTGTAGTTTATCGGCAGAAGATGCGTTTGTTCTTTGCGGTTCGTCTTGTTTCATAATTAATTTCTGGTAGTTCCTCTGATATGTCTCTATTAATTACAGACCCAAACTCGTATCGCTATCACTTCTGCTCAGGGTGGGTTTTTTACTATTTTTCATAAAACCTCAAACCACCTCATCAAGTCGTTTGGCCTTGTTTCTAGTTCAAGTGTAGACCCAAGCCACTTCCCTAATTTCCCCAAAGCCCAGCAGAGGCCAAGACTGTAGTCATTAATGAACTACAGCTAACACTGTATTCAGGGGCCCCTCTTGCTAACGCGTCCTAATAAGTGAACCTCAGGACTTCTTCCTAAATCCACTTAGATTCCTATATAACAGGAAACCAATTAAAGAAAAAAAAAACTGTTGTATCTTTACTTTTAGAGACCAAGTTTCCAAATGATTCAGACCTCAAAACCAAAAGCATCTTCTTTCTCACATAAAGTGCTCACATTATATAGCAGAAGGGCCTTAAGTGAGGACACTCGTATTCTCCAGAAAAAATAATCCACATCCAAAAAGCAGTTGACTTCAAGGGACCAGAATAAAATAGAGTACTCAATAGTGCAATTTCCCAAAGTTCAGATTTTGATACATTAAATAAATTATTTCACATTACATTTTAAGTAATATCTGACCTAGTGCATAGTTATGAAAAATATATCCCTCATTCTTCAAGGGCACAGACTGCCTAAGACAAATCTAATATATGTTTCTCAACAAAGCACATTCATATCTCTCAGTCTTTAGCTTCTGAATTCAGATTTATAGTGATGTCTCAATTTTCTCCAAGAATAATAGGCAGGCACTTGCTCTAAATTAGTCTAAAAAAAGGCCCACCATGGTAATTTTTTCCCCAAAACCCAGGAATTCCCTTCCAGAAGTAATTTATTCTCTTCTCCCACATGCTGAAACTGCCAACCATCCATTAATGTCATTTCCCTCAATTTGAACATACCAAGAAGTTAATAAATCAGTACATTTCTCACCAGCTACCCAGTTATAACATATATCAGATAGAATCACTTCCTACTGCCTAACAGTCTTGCAAGTCCTGTTTGCCTATTCAATGAAGTCTAAAACCCTTAACTTATGTCATAAGATGCTTTGTAACATTTCTTCAACATCCTTATTTTCTTTTTCACATTTCCCCCTTCACCCTACCAGTCTGTTCTCTAATCTCTAGACATCCAGGAAAAAAAAAAAAAGACTCATTTACCTCTGCATGTATTTAATTAAATATTTCTTAAGTGCAGAGTATGAAACATGCCATGCTGTTCAGGAGCTGGGGATCCAGTGAGCTTTAAGTTTAAATCTCACCCATGGCCTTAATGAGATTAAGATCCAATACATGCCAGATACTAAAACATACATAAACATGAGAGTTTTGAAAAAAAGGAAAGGAAGAACATGAGGTTTCAAAAATTTTAGCATGGGAATGTAAGCTAGTTTTGGACATCAGGGAGAGCCACGATGTAGAAATATTCTTATCATGAGAATTAAAGATTGAGTAAAATGTTCCCATATTCAGTGCTTAGGGAATGGGGGTAAATTTCTCAAAAAGAGAAGGGACATTTCATGCTTCTTTATTTTGCTAATGTTCTCACCAGTGAGTTCTCTCTTAACTGTCTTTGTGACCTTTTACAAAATGCAACACCCATTTTAAAACCTTCCCAAAATCTCAGCCTGAATTGATCATTCATAAAAGCTTTTATTTCCACTGATAGTATCACTGATTACATATTCTATATTGACCCCTAGATCGGAATGTCTTTAAGAGTGGAGAATCATACCAGGTTTTAACCTCTCTACACTCTTCCAGGCCTTAGTAGAATCTAGTAGGTGACAGGAATATGAGTTCAATCAAGGAACATTTTGTTCTAAAGAGCATTTGGTCTAGGCCAAACAAGTTAATGTAAAGTCCAGATGAAACCTAAGCCTTCTAATTATGAATCCAGTATTTTCCATCAATCTCATGAGGTTATTAGTTTCAATACTATTGCCCTGATTTTCAGAGTTTCTGATTCTGTGGAGGATATTTTTTTTATGGATATACAGCAAACAGTCTGTCAGGAAGCTGAGATTATGAAAATTTGTCCTGAGGTAAGAAAACACTGGAGTGAAACGTTCATTTTCTCTACCCTCTGAAACCTTGTGTTAATAATAGGAACGCTTGCTGCATGGGTTAGTAGGATTTTGTGCAAAGCACTTGGATTGCCTTCCCCAGATTTGTTCTACTCTCCTTTGGTTCAAAAACAATAGTGTTAAAAAAAAAATTCCAGCATAATATGTAGATAAGATACCATTGTGCATGTAAATTAAAATCTGCCAGTTAGATGCACTTGGGTGAAAACCAGACGGTAGGGTGGCTAATAGCATTTTCAGATTCTGCCAGAAGACAGAAGTGCTCTGAGAGAGGTGAGCGGTTGCGGAACTGGCCTGTACATCGTCCAGTTGCCGGTTCCTTGCTCCCTGGGTGGGGCATCTGCAAACCTGACCTTCTCCTGCTCTTTGGCACTGGGGGTGGTGAGGTCCAAAAGCCACAGACTGAGGGCCCTGAGCTAACTTGTACTCGTTGCCCCTTCCAAGTCCCTGGGCTCAGTTATTTTCTGCTAGAAGTACTTAGGCAAGCTTGTTTTCTGAGTCGTTCTGATTGCACAGAGTGATCGATATTTGCCAGCAGATTCACCTTTTAAAAAAACTTATGTGATCGTCTGTGTGTGTGTGTTTCCATTTCTTTTGAGTGTTGTCCAGAATGCCATGGCTCTGTGTTAAAGTATATGAGATGATATAGAGATAGTTAGCTATTTCACAGGAGCTGACACTAGGAAGCAAACTAAATCTGGACCTATTTTATGATTAAGAGGACTTCTGTGGATTTACCAGTAATCTTCAAATGCATAAATAACAGTGATTAATCAAAATCCGTTCCAAAATTTCCCAAACTGCTTCTAATTGAATAAGCTCTTCACATAGTGTTTTAGAATCTAAATACAACTCTCAATTATTAGCACTTTTATTGCCTCCAAACATAATACTTCAATGACATTGAACATCATCAGAAAATAGTCTCCCACTGCTTCCTGAACGCTGAGTCAAAGGCAAGGAAGTTATGAAAGATAAATGAGGCAAAGCTGAGATGTTTACTCTCAAAGCAGGAGGCACTAATCTTGTAACAATGCTCTGTTCCACCAGCATTGTTATTGCTGCCACAGGGAGTGATTGATGGGGATTTAATCATTTTATCTAATAGCTCCAGGTATCAGGGAATGATACCTGCTACACTACAGCTTTTAGAACAGTTCAAAGTTTCCCAAAAGTAAAAAATCAGATACAAAGCTGCAGATTTTTTTCTTTCCTTCACCTGAAGTAATTTGGAGATCCTCTGATACTAATTACACAGAATTCAGGACTGTATGCCATTCTTTTGGAGAATAAAAATAGCAATCAAGCCTGAAATTTAGATAAGTCCTACTGACATATGAAAGTAGCATACTCCTATATTTCAAGTCATGAGCATTTAAAATAATCAAGATGATTTAGCACTCATCTGACCACACTACCCATTTTAAAACAAACTCTTATAAACATAGGCAATATATAAATGACATTGGTCATATTCCTTTTTTATTTAAAAAAATTATTTTTATTAGTTTAAGATAACGAGATAGTTAAACTTGTACTGGTCTACTTGATGTCAAACAAGAAAATCATACCATATCTAACTTTTATGCTATTAATAATTATTATTAATATAGGAGAGAGAGACTGAACTCAACTCCAGTGATATAAGACATAGGAGAGTTTTAAAGTGCTTTAGTGGAAAGAACTAGGGGACATTGAGGCAAGCGTGGTCACTGTGATCACCAGATCTACATTTTCTAATCAACTTCTAAACTGGGGTCTTATCTTCCCACAGAGATTAAAGAAGAGAGACTCTATATCTTTCTTAATGATTATATTTCAAAGAGATGGATTCCAGGTCTTGAGAAAGACATTCTTGAGTTTTAAAACTGGCAAAAGACTGGGAGATTTACATGTCAAAAGGGCAGAGAAAGAATTTACAACTGCAAATTCCCTCAAGTAAATGCTCAAAGAAAAGAAAGGTCAGGGACCTGGAGTCAAGAAGAAACCTGCTTAACATTTAGCCCAGTTGAAGGGAAGGCAAGACCAGACGCTCCTGGTCACTAACCTTAAGGAAAAATGTCAGTAATAGACTGGAAAACTTTTATTTGATTATAAAACCATAGCTTATTAAGTTTAAGACAATAAGACCTTAAGAGTTTTGTATAGAAAATATATTTTTGAAGTAACATTGCTTCAAAAAACACTATTGCCAATTTTCTGAGATTTCCCTTTTAGGGTATGTAATAGTGTGCCCTTTAAGTCACTTTATTTACTTATCCACTCATCCATCCATCTTATATTATACTGACCTATTCAGAATTTAAAGCACATAGCAAATATCTTTAAATTCCTCCCCATATCCCGCAACCCACTAATTTAACAAAATTCCATTCAAGTAATTTGATATTTTGACATTTAAATACAGAAAAAAAAAAATATATATATATATATATATATTTACCCATGCTGGACTTATTTTGTTTGTTCTAAATTTATGTTTCCACTTCAACAAATAATCCTCTTTTCCAGTATCCTGATTACTTCTTGGTAATGAGATTCTTTTGCTAAACAGTACATCTAAACCTATGTGCCCACTTAGTTTTCATCTTTTCTGACTGTATGGTCTTATTCTTGTGAGCTTTTATCATTTGAAACTGTATCTTCATCACTTTTTCTTCTTTTGTGTACCTTTTCCAGTTCTGTTTCCTAGTTCTTAAAATGTTCTAGCAACAAGTTTTGGGCTGGTCAAATGCTTGAATGAGGATTGTTGTCATTCAGTTGCCCAGTCGTGTCCAACTCTTTGCAATCACATGGACTGCAGCACACCAGACCTCCCTGTCCCTCACCATCTCCCAAAGTTTGCCCAAGTTAATGCCTCTCTTCTCCTTCTTCCCTTGATCTTTCCCAGCATCAGGGACTTATCCAGTGAGTCAGTTCTTAGATTCAGATGGGAGCTTCAGCTTCAGCATCAGTCCTTCCAATGAGTAATCAGGGTTGATTTCTTTTAAGATTGAATGGCTGATCTCCTTGCTGTCCAAGGGACTTTCAGGAGTCTTCTCCAGCACCACAGTTCAAAGGCATCAACCCTTTGTAATTCTGTTTCTTTACGGTTAAACTCTCACACCATATGTGACCACTGGGGAAACCATAATCTTGACTATATGGACCTTTGTTGGCAGAGTAATGCCTCTGCTTTTCAATACGCTGCCTAGATTTGTCATAGCTTCCCTGCCAAGCTTACCTGTATGGATCACCACAAACTGTGGAAAATTCTGAAAGGAATGGGAATACCAGACTACCTGACCTGTCTCCTGATAAACCTGCATGCAGGTCAGGAAGCAACAGCTAGAACTGGACATGGACAACAAACTGGTTCCAAATAGGAAAAGGAGTACGTCAAGGCTGTATATTGTCACCCAGCTTATTTACCTTATATGCAGAGTACATCATGAGGAATGCTGGGCTGGAAGAAGCACAAGCTGGAATCAAGATTGCCGGGAGAAATATCAATAACCTCAGATATGCAGATGACACTACACTTATGGCAGGAAGCAAAGAAGAACTAAGAACCTCTTGATGAAAGTCAAAGGGGAGAGTGAAAAAGTTGGCTTAAAGCTCAGCATTCAGAAAACTAAGATCATGGCATCCAGTCCCATCACTTCATGGTAAATAGATGGGGAAACAGTGGAAACAGTGCCTGACTTTATTTTGGAGGGCTCCAAAATCACTGCAAGTGGTGACTGTAGCCATGAAATTAAAAGATGCTTACTCCTTGGAAGAAAAGTTATGACCAACCTAGACAGCATATTAAAAATCAGAGACAATACTTTGCCATCAAAGGTCCATCTAGTCAAGGATATGGTTTTTCCAGCAGTCATGTATGAATGTGAGAGTTGGACTACAAAGAAAGCTGAGTGCTGAAGAATTGATGCTTTTGAACTGTGGTGTTGGAGAAGACTCTTGAGAGTTCCTTGAACTGCAAAAAGATCCAACCAGTCCATCCTAAAGGAAATCAGTCCTGAATATTCATTGGAATGACTGATATTGAAGCTGAAACTCCAAAACTTTGGCCACCTGATGTGAAGAACTACCTCATTGGAAAAAACTCTGATGCTGGGAAAGATTGAAGGTGGGAGGAGAAGGGGATGACAGAGGATTAGATGGTTGGATGGCATCAATGACTCAATGGACTGGAGTTTGAGTGAACTCTGGGAGTTGGTGATGGACAGGGAGGCCTGGCATTTTGAGCACAAGAAGAGGAATATCTGTCACTACTTCCACCTTTTCCTCTTCTATTTTTCATGAAGTTATGGGCCTGGATGCCATGATCTTAGTTTTCTTTCTTTATTTTTTTAAAATTAATATTTAGTTTTAAGCCAGCTTTTTCACTTTACTCCTTCACCCTCATCAAGAGGCTCTTTGGTTTCTCTTCACTGTTTGCCATTAGAGTGCATTATCCACGTATCTGAGGTTGTTGATGTTTCTCCCACCTTTCTTGATTTCAACTTGTAACTCATCCAGCCTACCATTTCTCATGATGTGCTCAGCATATAGGTTAAACAAACAGGCTGACAGCAGACAGCTCTGTTGAACTCCTTTCTCAACCTTGAACCAATCAGTTGTTCTATACAGGGTTCTAATTTTTGCTTCTTGACCCGCATACAGGTTTCTGAGGAGACAGGTAAGATTGTCTGGTATTTCCATCTCTTTAAGAGCTTTCCGCAATTTGTTATAATCCACACAGTCAAAGGCTTTAGTGTAGTCGGTAAAACTGAGCTAGATGTTTTTCTGGAATTGTCTTGTTTTCTCTATGCTCCAGTAAATGTTGGCAATTTGATCTCTCGTTCTTCTTCCCTTTCTAAAACCAGCTTGGACATCTGGAAGTTCATGATTCACATAATTCTGAAGCCTAGCATGCAAAATTTTAAGCATGACCTTACTAACCTGAGAGATGAGTTCAATTGTCTGATGGTTAGCACACTCTTTAGCACTACCCTTCTTGGGAACTGAGATGAGAATTGACCTTTTCCAGTCTTGTGACCACTGCTGGGTCTTCTAGATTCGCTGACATATTGAATGAAACACCTTGATGGTATCATCCTTTAGGTTTGGAATAGCTCTACTGGAATTCCATCGTATCCTCTAGCTTTATTAACAGCAATCCTTCCTAAGGCCCATTGACTTCGCTCTCCAGAATGTCTTGCTCTGGGTTAGTGACTAAACCATCGTAGTAATCTGATTCATTAAGATCATTTTTGTTCAGTTTTTCTGTGTGGACTTCCACATCAGTTCTTCAGAGTGACTGAAGGGCATGTCCCTGCTAGACAGGGCCTGATAAAATGTGGTCCACTGGAGAAGAGAATGGCAAACCACTTCAGTATTCTTGTCTTGAGAACCCCATGGACAATATGAAAAGGCAAAAAAAACATACATAGGAACACATGTTTTGAGTGCCCACTAATGGCCAGATGTTATGCTAAGCAACTTACATGAATTACTCATTCGGTACT
The DNA here is from genome assembly GCF_049115385.1 of Moschus berezovskii. Taxonomy (NCBI): domain Eukaryota; kingdom Metazoa; phylum Chordata; class Mammalia; order Artiodactyla; family Moschidae; genus Moschus; species Moschus berezovskii. Next base: position 6,317,638 of record NC_142467.1, on the reverse strand, counting down.
CAGGACTAGACTATTATATTGTTAGCTTGTAATATAATATTATCATATTTAATTATTAAAGTCTATGAACCTCATGCTCTGTACTACAAAAAGTAAAATCACATTTGAAGCTTGCTAAAACACAGGTTTTCCAAATCCAACAAGAGACACTTAATTCAATATATCTGGAACTTAGATATACACATTTATTACTTTATTACTTGTCCCCAAGTGATTGTGATGCAGATGAATTTCTAATCAGACCTTAAGGAAAATAGTTCTACAGAAAATGATTTTTTAAAAATAATTAGTTCATCAGTTTTGTACAGAATTTAAATCAAGTATAAGGAATAGTATGTATGTAATGCCTGCACAGACGCGGGGGACGCCGGCCCGGCGCAACCGACCACGCAGAGAGGCGCGGCGGAGAGGAGCTACCCCACACCTGAGGCCAGGGCTGGCAGCGGAAAGGAGCTGCCCCACGTCCAATAGGCGGTGGGTGCGTGGGCGCAGGAAGGCCGAGAGGAGTTACCCCACATTCAAGGTCAGGAGGGGCGGCCTTGAGGAGATACCCCTCGTCCAAGATAAGGTGAAGCAGCTGTGCTTTCTTGGAGCAGCTGTGAAGAGATATCCCACGCCCAAGGTAAGAGAAACCCAAGTAAGAAGGTAAGTATTGCGAGGGGGCATCAGAGGGCAGACACACTGAAATCATAATCACAGGAAACTAGTCGATCTGATCACATGGACCACAGCCGAATGTGGTCCACTGGAGAAGGGAATGGCAAACCACTTCAGTATACTTGCCTTGAGAACCCCATGAACAGTATCAAAGGGCAAAATGATAGGCTAATGAATGAGGAATTCCCCAGGTCGGTAGGTGCCCAGTATGCTACTGGAGCTCAGTGGAGAACTAACTCTAGAAGGAATGAAGGGATGGAGCAAAAGCAAAACCAATACCCACTTGTGGATGTGACCGGTGATAGAAGCAAGGTCCGGTGCTGTAAAGAGCAATATTGCATAGGAACCTGGAACGTTAGGTCCATGAATCAAGGCAAATTGGAAGTGGTCAAACAGGAGATGGCAAGAGTGAACATAGACATTCTGGGAATCAGTGAATTAAAATGGACTGGAATGGGTGAATTTAACTCAGATGACCATTATATCTACTACTGTGGGCAGGAATCCCTTAGAAGAAATGGAGTAGCCATCATGGTCAACAAAAGAGTCCGAAATGCAGTACTTGGATGCCATCTTAAAAACGAAAGAATGATTTCTGTTCGTTTCCAAGGCAAACCATTCAATATTACAGTAATCCAGGCCTATGCCCCAACCAGAAAGTTGAAGAAGTGGAAGTTGAACAGTTCTATGAAGACCTATAAGACATTTTAGAACTAACACCCAAAAAAGATGTCCTTTTCATTATAGGGGACTGGAATGTCAAAGTAGGAAGTCAAGAAACAACTGAAATAACAGGCAAATTTGGCCTTGGAGCATGGAATGAAGCAGGGCAAAGGCTAGTAGAGTTTTGTCAAGAGAACGCACTGGTCATAGAAAACACCCTCTTCCAACAACACAAGAGAAGACTCTACACATGGACATCACCAGATGGTCAACACCGAAATCAGATTGATTATATTCTTTGCGGTCAAAGATGGAGAAGCTCTATACAGTTAGCAAAAACAAGATCAGGAGCTGACTGTGGCTCAGATCATGAACTCCTTATTGCCAAATTCAGACTGAAATTGAAGAAAGTCGGGAAAACCACTAGACCATTCAGATATGACCTAAATCAAATCCCTTACGATTATACAGTGGAAGTGAGAAATAGATTTAAGGGACTAGATCTGATAGACTGCCTGATGAACGCTGGACGGAGGTTCGTGACATTGTACAGGAGACAGGGACCAAGACCATCCCCATGGAAAAGAAATGCAAAAGAGCAAAATGGCTGTCTGAGGAGGCCTTACAAATAGCTGTGAAAAGAAGAGAAGTGAAAACCAAAGGAGAAAAGGAAAGATATAAGCATCTGAATGCAGAGTTCCAAAGAATAGCAAGGAGAGATAAGAAAGCCTTCCTCAGTGATCAATGCAAAGAAATAGAGGGAAAAAAAAGAATAGGAAAAACAAGAGATCTCTTCAAGAAAATTAGAGATTCCAAGGGAACATTTCATGCAAAGATGGGCTCGATAAAGGACAGAAATGGTATGGACCTAATAGAAGCAGAAGATATTAAGAAGAGGTGGCAAGAATACACAGAAGAACTGTACAAAAAAGATCTTCACGAGCAAGATAGTCACGATAATGTGATCACTGACCTAGAGCCAGACATCTTGGAATGTGAAGTCAAGTGGGCCTTAGAAAGCATCACTACGAACAAAGCTAGTGGAGGTGATGGAATTCCAGTTGAGCTAATTCAAATCTTGAAATATGATGCTGTGAAAGTGCTGCACTCAACATGCCAACAAATTTGGAAAACCCAGAGGTGGCCACAGGACTGGAAAAGGTCAGTGTTCATTGCAAACCCAAAGAAAGGCAATGCCAAAGAATGATCCAACTACCGCACATAGCACTCATCTCACACGCTAGTATTTGGAGAAGGAAATGGCAACCCACTCCAGTGTTCTTGCCTGGAGAATCCCATGGATGGGGGAGCCTGGTGGTTTGCCGTCTATGGGGTCACCTAGAGTCGGACACGACTGAAGTGACTTAGCAGTAGCAGCACACGCTAGTAAAGTCATGCTCAAAATTCTCAAAGTCAGGCTTCAGCAATATGTGAACCGAGAACCCCCACATGTTCAAGCAGGTTTTAGAAAAGGCAGAGGCATCAGAGATCAAATTGCCAACATCTGATGGATCATGGAGAAAGCAAGAGAGTTCCAGGAAAACATCTATTTCTGCTTCATTGACTACGCCAAAGCCTTTGACTGTGTGGATCACAATAAACTGTGGAAAATTCTGAAAGAGATGGGAATCCCAGACCACCTGACCTGCCTCTTGAGAAACCTGTATGCAGGTCAGGAAGAAACAGTCAGAACTGTACATAGAACAACAGACTGGTTCCAAATAGGAAAAGGAGTACGTCAAGACTGTATATTGTCACCTTGCTTATTTAACTTATACGCAGAATACATCATGAGGAATGCTGGGCTAGAAGAAGCACAAGCTGGAATCAAGATTGCTGGGAGAAATATCAATAACCTCAGATATGCAGATGACACCACTCTTATGGCAGAAAGTGAAGAGGAACTCAAAAGCCTCTTGATGAAAGTGAAAGAGGAGAGTGAAAAGGTTGGCTTGAAGCTCAACATTCAGAAAACTAAGATCATGGCATCTGGTCCCATCACTTCATGGGAAATAGATGGAAAAACAGTGGAAACCGTGTCAGACTTTATTTTTTGGGGCTCCAAAATCACTGCAGATGCTGATTGCAGCCATGAAATTAAAAGACGCTTACTCCTTGGAAGGAAAGTTATGACCAACCTAGATAGTATATAAAAAGCAGAGACATTACTTTGCCAACCAAGGTCCGTCTAGTCAAGGCTATGGTTTTTCCCATGGTCATGTATGGATGTGAGAGTTGAACTGTGAAGAAAGCTGAGCACCGAAGAATTGATGCTTTTGAACTGTGGTGCTGGAGAAGACTCTTGAGAGTCCCTTGGACTGCAAGGAGATCCAACCAGTCCATTCTAAAGGAGATCAATCCTGGGTGTTCATTGGAAGGACTGATGCTAAAGCTGAAACTGCAATACTTTGGCCACATCATGAGACGAGTTGACTCACTGGAAAAGACTCTGATGCTGGGATGGATTGGGGGTGGGAGGAGACGGGGACGACAGAGAATGAGATGGCTGGATGGCATCACCGACTCGATGGACATGAGTTTGAGTGAAGTTTGGGAGTTGGTGATGGACAGGGAGGCCTGGCGTGCTTTGATTCATGGGATCACTAAGAGTCAGACACGACTTAGTGAGTGAACTGAACTGAACTGAATGCCATAATCTTTTGATATTTCTCAATATTCTACGTAGTACTTATATTAATGTTAGAAATATTTTAATAAAAATTGTTTTAAAATTTCTTTCAAATTAAGTACCCATGTGTAAATTACACTATTATTTTCCAGTCATCTTTTTGCTTCAAGATTACTTGGTTACAATTTTAAAAATTCACTTTTTATAAGTCTAAATCAAGATACTCAATTTTTAGATTAATTCACAGTTTATTCACATGCATCCTAAAAGAGCTTTATTGGATTACCTTCCTTGGTGACTTAGATGGTAAAGAATCCACCTGCAATGCAGGATACCCAGGTTTGATCCCTGAGTCAAGAAGATCCCCTGGAGAAGGGAACGGCTACCCACTCAGTATTCTTGTCTGGAGAATGCCATGGACAGAGGATTCTGGCAGGCTACAGGCCATGGGGTCACAAAGAGTTGAAAAGGACTGAGCAACGGACACTTTACATTCTTTGAGATTATGTATTCATCTTAGATGATTTGAAAGTGGTATAGTGGTTTGTGTGTGTGTGTGTGTGAGAGAGAGAGAGAGAGAGAGAGAGTCAAATCTTTATTCGATCAACTGAAAGGAAAGTTGTTCAGTTACTCAGTCATTTCCATATCTCTTCCAAATAGATTTAGGTGACATTCACTGAATATCTTCTAAAATTCACGTATCTTATTCAATTTCTTTTTCCTTATTTTTTCAATGACAATGAAATAGTCACACAGGAGTCACAAAAGAAGGCTCTGCAAGCCCTTCTCTCCCATTACTGGTGATTTCCCTCTGGGAAAGAAAGATGACATAGCTTGTTAAAAAATCTACATGAGATTACAAACACACTAATGATATTTACTAGCAAGAGATTTTCTGTGGAATGCTTTTAGTAGGATGTCCCTAAATCTGTCTAAGATAGCTTATGGTCACCTGGAATGTAGAGATTTATAGACCATGCTTCTGGGAAAATGTCCTAAAAGCTATGTAACTACATGTTTATAAAATGCAGATGTTGTGTGATCAAAATAGCTCCTTTGTCTTAAAGCAGATGCACATATTAGAGAATATATACATTTTGGCCATACTACATTTGGGTGGCAAAGAAGAATCTGCAAAGCAATGGAGATTTGTCCCTGTTTTCTTCCTGCTTCACTAACGGTTTTCAACTACCTATATCCTTGATCGCAGATAAAATTATTTTTGATTCTGATATCAAAATTTAATTCTTTGTGTTTGCTCACATACATATATAGCATGCTTTCCATTTGGTTGTAATATATGTTATTAATCAAAATGATAGTTTATTATACTATGGTGGAAACATTTATCAGTTTAAATATCTACAATCATATCTATCAGTATTTATATTTGTCCATCTATATTTACTCTTGTCTATATCTAAAAGTTCAGTCTTCATTCCAATCCCAAAGAAAGGCAATGCCAAAGAATGCTCAAACTACCACACAATTGCACTCATCTCACACGCTAGTAAAGTCATGCTCAAAATTCTCCAAGCCAGGCTTCAGCAATACGTGAACTGTGAACTTCCAGATGTTCAAGTTGGTTTTAGAAAAGGCAGAGGAACCAAAAATCAAATTGCCAACATCCACTGGATCATTGAAAAAGCAAGAGAGTTCCAGGAAAACATCTATTTCTGCTTTATTGACTATGCCAAAGCCTTTGACTGGGTGGATCACATTAAACTGTGGAAAATTCTGAAAGAGATGGGAATCCCAGACCACCTGACCTGCCTCTTGAGAAACCTGTATGCAGGTCAGGAAGCAACAGAACTGGACATGGAACAACAGACTGGTTCCAAATAGGAAATGGAGTATGTCAAGGTTGTATATTGTCATGCTGCTTATTTAACTTCTATGCAGAGTACATCATGAGGAATGCTGGGCTGGAAGAAGCACAAGCTGGAATCAAGATTGCCGGGAGAAATATCAATAACCTCAGATATGCAAATGACACTACCCTTATGGCAGAAAGTGAAGAGGAACTCAAAAGCCTCTTGATGAAAGTGAAAGAGGAGAGTGAAAAGGTTGGCTTGAAGCTCAACATTCAGAAAACTAAGATCATGGCATCTGGTCCCATCATTTCATGAGAAATAGATGGAAAAACAGTGGAAACAGTGTCAGACTTTGTTTTTTGGGGCTCCAAGGTCACAGTGGATGCTGATTGCAGCCATGAAATTAAAAGACGCTTACTCCTTGGAAGGAAGGTTGTGACCAAACTAGATAGCATATTGAAAAGCAGGGACATTACTTTGCCAACCAAGGCCCATCTAGTCAAGGCTATGGTTTTCCCCGTGGTCATGTATGGATGTGAGAGTTGGACTGTGAAGAAAGCTGATTGCCGAAGAATGGATGCTTTTGAACTGTGGTGTTGGAGAAGACTCTTGAGAGTCCCTTGGACTGCAAGGAGATCCAACCAGTCCATCCTAAAGGAGATCAATCCTGGGTGTTCATTGGAAGGACTGATGCTAAAGCTGAAACTGCAATACTTTGGCCACCTCATGCGAAGAGTTGTCTCACTAGAAAAGACTCTGATGCTTGGAGTAACTGGGGGCAGGAGGAGAAGGGGACGACAGAGAATGAGATAGCTGGATGGCATCACCAACTCGGTGCACATGGGTTTGAGTGAACTCCGGGAGTTGGTGATAGACAGGGAGGCCTGGCCTGTTGTAATTCATGGGGTCACAAAGAGTCAGACACGACTGAACGACTGAACTGAACTGAAACTGTATATAGCTATTGAACCTGGGTCTCCTGCATTGCAGGCAGATTCTTTACTATCTAAGCCACCAAGTAAGCCCATATATTGATAGAGAAATATGTTTTCATGTATTTCTAATATATACTTGGTCTTCTTTGGTGGCTCAGATGGTAAAGAACCTGCCTGCCAATGCAGGAGACCCAGGTTCAGTCCCTTGGTTGGGAAGATTCCCCTGGAGGAAGGAATGATAACCCACCCCAGCATTCTTGCCAGGAGAATTCCATGGGCAGAGGAGTCTCTCAGGCTAGTGACCATGGGGTTGCAAAGAGTTGGACACGACTAAACGATTAACACTACCACTACTTATATATACTTACACTTTCTATCGTGAGTATACGTGTTTTTTTCAGTGAAAATAAAATATAATTGATAATGTGTATTCAGACACAGATAATTCAGGGTTTTGAATGTTTTGTATATTTGCAATCTAATAACAAAGTGTGGCAGGGTCATTTTTGGAGTCTAATGTCAAATCACCAGTAAACACCTCTTGTTAATGGGATGTAATTGAATGGAACTGCAAGCAAGGAAGTAATGGTCAAAAAGTATATACTTCATCTTGGAAAGCTACTGGGGTGAACATTTATTTCTTTCAGAAATTAAGGAATAAGATTTCGTTAGGAGGGCATTTTAAATAAAAGATGTGTGCTTATCTTGTGTAACTGACAGAATCTTGCGTGCTTCACGTCTATCAATTTCCTGTGATTCTTGCAACCAGCATTAACAAAATAAATGTCCATGAATCCTCATTTCATTTTGTCAACTATCCTACTTGTCTTCATATAAAAGGGAACTCAAACATAGTAGAGTCAGAGACAGTTATTTTGATGCCAATTCTTTTGGTTTATTACTTTTAATTAACATGAAGTTAATAATTTTAATTGATTTCTTTCTTAACCCCTGTCCTCCCTCTTGCTGAAGAGGGATGATGAAGATTAAGAGGCAGATAATAGCACAATTCTATTATTATGTATTTTTACTCTAGCTCATGGAATTAGTAAACTCAGATATACTTAGAGTAGTGTCTTGTGAGAGTAGCACTGGTGTGAATTCAACAAGCAATAAATTAACAAGCAAGCTCATTATTTTAAATATCCATAGGAAAGGGGCATATATCAACTATTCATATGAACTTCTCTGTATTGATCACAGAAGAGGGATGTTACTTTAAAACCTGTGATTCCCCTGAAGTTTATATAAATCTTTTAAGAGCTATTCCTCCCTAGAACAGTGCTATACAAAGTGTCATTCAGAATTGCTCCTAGTGACCATGAATTGTTTGGTTTTGGGCCATGACGACTTAAGTACAGAAATTGAAAGTAAGTATTTAGAAAGTTGTACAGCAATTTGACATTGTTTCAACAACCTAGAGTGGGATCCGTGAGCCTGTCTTATTGAACAAGTTATAGATCAGTTAGTGTGCTGTCAAAATTACAAGTGGTGGAAGTTATGTGCTAGGATCATTTTACAGTACTGAAGCTTTAAGGTAAGTTTGCCAAACGTAAAAAATAAATAAAAGAAAGAAAGAAACAAAGAAAAAAATGATACAGTATCAAAATTATTTCATTAAAAGATAATTTAATTTTAATGACTGCTGAAAGATTGAAGTTAGCCATGAAGAATGTAACATCACTGGGTTATTTTTGAACAAAAATTGAACTGATTATTCTGTTCTTTCTTAAATTACCTTAAAAATCTCCTTTCAGTTCCCAGTGGATTGGAAATTTAAAAAGTAAAATATAAACTGGCCATTCAACACATATTGACAAGTTCTGGTCTACGGTGTAGCTTCTAGCCACCTTCTAGCCACCTAAATCAAAGCAGCAAAAGCTCCCTTGGGATTAGCTTGGATCCTATGTGTAAGAAAGCCCCAGTGGCTCAGTGGTAAAGAATCCACCTGCCAGTACAGGAGACGTGGGTGGGTTTGCTGGGTTGGGATCAGATCAGAGTTAATTCATCTCTAATATATGTATAATGGGTATTAACCTCTTCATGGCTTATTTTCATAAATAACCTATCACTATTTTAACCCATTACTTCACTAATTAAGAAAATAAGTAACGCTGATCATCAGCAGTACAATTCTAAATGCAGGCAGACACTATAACCTTCAAGAATTGAAATTTTCAGCAGAAAAAAATTTAGATATTAAACTTTAGAGGATCTCCTTATCAATAAAATGAAAAACTTTTGAAATATTTGAACAAACTTGTTCAAGAGGAAAATTTTACCTAATTGCTCAAATATGTTAAATAATTGGATGGAAATTACTATCAAGTCTAAATATTGTTTCTAATATAAAAATACCAAATTAACCAATGGCTTTCAGAAATGGTATAGACACATTTCTGACTCATCTTCTTCAGTATGGTGGTAATGAAGCTACCAGGGTCACCAATCACACCAGTTTCTAATGTTTACTTCCCTAGAGCCAATCCATGTTTCTAATTTAGCTGCTTAAAGCACAGAAATAGGATTTATAAGTTGGTATACAATCAGAAGATAAATAATCCATAATTTTGTGATAGATTACTCAAACTTTAATTACTCAGATAAAACCACTTTCATTAAAAAAACATGTTATATATTGTACAACCAATTCCCTTCATTAAATTCTATTAACAAAATTGATAAGCAATTCACCCAATGTATTTCTCTCTTTATCACTGATTTTCTTTGAATTATTAAACAAACCTCAGAGTACAGGACCCTATATGAATTTCAAATACCACATATTTATTTAACCAAGAAATACTGCACATACCTTTTGTAGGCATGTGAAAAATTCCAGTATTTGTTTATCTGTTCAGTACAATAGAATCACCTAGATTTAAGTTCAACTAATAAGCTGTGCTAAAGAATAGAAGGAGAATTAATAAATTCAGATGCCCACTAAGTGATGACCTTCACCTTCTCCAGAGACCCCTGGAGAAAAAGATACTCAAACTTTCTATTTTTCTGTTACAACATTGCTTTGCTATTTACTAAGCATCCCCAAATCAGGTTCTGCACAAGTTAAATTTTATCCTTTGCTTTCTGTAGTTTTGTATTCTTTAAAGATGTGAGCAAAAGAAGAGGGTTGTAAGAACAATGCTTTGAAACTGTAGATGAGATCCAACCTTAAGAGTTTCTAGTATTTCTCATCCCATTCCTTGAGGTTTCCTCATTTAAAATGTCAGTATCTTGTACAAAACAAACCACATTGTCACAAAATGCAGTGCTATGACACCTAGGTGGTTTGAGCAGTCCAGAGTAGCTTTCAGTATGCAGCTTATTTCATCAACTGGTAGGTAGAAGTTCAGAGAAGACAAAAAGTTGATTGTTCTCCAACCAAAAGCATCCTGAAATAACTTAAAAGAAGGAAACAAACTAATACTTGCCATATTGGCATTTTCCCTCAATTACCAAATAGAGAAAAACAATTCTTTACTAATTTTGGTGCCTTATTTTTTTTAAGCTTTGCACCATCTTTACTTTTGCCAGGATAAAATAGACTTTAACAAGATGTTTTATCTTAGTGACACAGTTTTAAAGTTTTTATGACAGAATTATAAATTGCATAACACGTCATTAAGACCAAATCAAAGAATTAGAAAATGTAGTTTTAGTTTTTTTAAAAAAAATCATTCAAGTCCTATCAATTTCATACTTTAAATTCATTTCAAACTTGAACTTCACATAAAGCTTAAATCAATCTTTCATTCATGTAAATACACCTGTACCATAGGTATATATAAAGAAAAATGCTATGATTACATAATAAGTGTGTCTTTTAAATTCACAACAAAATACATTCTACAAAATTTAATATTAATTTTAACACAGAAAATTCCTATAAATGCAAATTAAATAATTAACAAAAGTATCAAATTTGAGAATGTTAAAAAATTCTGAGTTTCTAAACCATTGGGGAAAGAAACACGAACACAGATTATTAGAATTTGGCCCTGAGGTCCTCCTATTTTTCATACTGAGATCAAAGTTTTGCAATTGACTTTCCAAGATGTAGCTTCCTAAATCCCAAAATGCCTTTCTAGAAAGTTTCAATCTCCAGGCTCAAAGAGCAGAGTGAAGGAACAAAATTAGGTTGAAATTTCTTCAGAACCTACCATCGTTAAGAAAGAACATCTAAAATTCTGGAAGGGCTTTAAAATGATCAAGTTCATTAAAAGATAAGAAAATGGAAAGTCCTCTGAAATATATTTTATCAATTTATCTTCACTTAATTTTTCTACCCCTCTAACAATGGAAGCTGTGATTAGCTGTCAGTTTTTATTAATTTGATAAAGAAAATTCCTCTAACTTCAAAGTCAAAAAATGAAAGAGAATACCAAGGAATGTTGTACTTTTTAAAAAAGTAAAGGACGAATGAAAGCCATTCTTTTCATTGAGATTGCAAAGTTAATTCTATCGCCTATTCCATGATGAATAATATGTATTATATTACATCAATTTTTTCAAATTACATACATAACACATTTTCATGTAAATAAATTCCTGCAGATATTTAGTATCAGGAAATAAATGTCTTATACAAACTTGACTTTATTTAAATAAATACATTTTGCTCTTTGCATTATTATCAATAAAACCAAAATTGAATATAGTATTAAAGGTAAAAACATAAGGCAGTTCTCAAGCACCTTGTATTTATACTGACACACCCACAATGTAAGAAACTATTTTTAAGTGTATTATTACATAATATGTTTTTCCCTACAGTAATAATTACATTTATAACAAAAGGTGTGCATATACAACTCAAACTATTTCAAGATTTATTTTCTTTTTCTTGTTGTTTCCATTTCCGGAATATTTTCTGTGTGTTTCAGGATTAAGATGATTTTCCTCTGTTGAAAGTAGCTGGACTTCAAGGTGAACCCTTGGTGTTAACATGAGTCCTACTACCCTTCACCCCAAGTCCTTAAATATTTTATTACTCCAGTTATCTTTCTTCTCAGTATATTCACTTGTAAAGTTTTTGTAACCCTATTTTTTATAGGAGTCTATTTCAGCATTCGTAGTATTTTAGATCACATACTTATTTTTTATTTGAGAATACAAACTCAGAGAAATCTTATGATTTGCAGAGTCCAGGCCAAAAATAAAAATGTCTCACACATGTTTACCATGCCAGAGTTCTGGGTTTCTTTTCTGATATATGAGTGACATCAGGCTTCATAGAAAAAGAGTTCCAAATAGTTGCAGTTTATGGGCCAAAATTTTACTTCTCATAACACTCTACAAAGTTTGGAGAAGCAAATCATAAAGTTAGTAATTTTGTATAAAAAGGGCTGTGACTCAACCCAAAGGAAGGACTGCAATACAATATTTTTGCAGCTTTCTGAAACATTCTAAAATAATATCAATGTGTCAATATTTCAGCATGTTTTACCAAAGAGGAATGTTTTTAATAATTATTACATTTGTAACCAAATCAGATTCTCAGTAATACACTGAAGACTATTGCATCTAGCCAAAATGCAGAAAATGGCACAGGATTTATCTTCCCATCGTAAACAACCAAAAAACTAAGACAAAAGAGGAGAATGATCATTGAGATGTGAGAAGGGAATGATACTATGATCTCTCCAGTTTATTGCCCTGAATTTCCAGGTAAGGAAACAGGGAACTCATATTTTGGAAGATGAATTTTGGAGATGGAAGTTTCTACTGAAAGGCAAAGAGTTAGCAGAAAAATGTAGAGGAGAATAAAATTCTAAGCAGATAGAGAATTCTAGATAAATATGAAGGACTTCTCTCAATTATTTGACAGAGTACTAACTGAATTGAATACATCAGAGAAAAGTAACCCCCAATAGGTAAATAAATGAGAGGATTAAATTTAAGATTGCCCAGTGCTTACATAGGCCTGAGAATATAGTCTGTCCCCATTTGATAAACTAGAAAACCTCATAATTCATGAGCCCGTGAATGAAGTACACAAAAGGATCCATGAAAGGAGAATAATTAGTGCTAGGTTAAACACTGTTCTCAGAGAAGGCAATGGCACCCCACTCCAGTACTCTTGCCTGGAAAATCCCATGGACGGAGGAGCCTGGTGGCCTGCAGTCCATGGGGTCGCTAAGAGTCGGACATGACTGAGTGATTTCACTTTCACTTTTCACTTTGATGCATTGGAGAAGGAAATGGCAACCCACTCCAGTGTTCTTGCCAGGGATGGGGGAGCCTGATGGGCTGCCATCTATGGGGTTGCACAGAGTCGGGCACGACTGAAGCGACTCAGCAGCAGCAGCAAACACCACTCTGGTGCTATACCACAAAGCAAGAATCAAACAAGTTTTCAGAAAATATACATCTCAGAACAAAATTCATAAAAATCTATAGAGAAAAAAAAAAGGAAATAAAAGGGTAAATTCACAAAATATATTATAAAAGATTAGAATACAGAGACCAAGATTGTGGAGAAGTAGGTGAAGTGGAGTACATCTCTCTCCACGGATACATTAGGAAAACACCTTCAGACACAGAACTGCATGCAGAGCAGCTGAGAGCAGATAGGAGTATCTGGCCAGCGGAAAAGTATATAAAGAGCCATGCAAAACTCAGTACAGTGAAGGAACTAGGGGGAAAGAGGAATGTTAGGACTGCAACTGCCATCAGCAGGTGTGGGAACTGAAGCAGGGGGCCGATCCCCACGTCAGGGCACCTGTCTGAGTCAGAGAAGAAACGTTTAAGGCTGAGAGTGAGACAGCTGATCAGTGGCAGCCTGAATGGAAAGAGAATCAGACCGTCCTTGCTGTAGCCGTACATACCCCAGACAGGGACGCAGGTCCCCTAGAAAGCACAGCAGCTGGGAGCTGGAGTGTAGGGATTGTGGAGTGATCCCAGGGCGAGGGCTGCTGTTGACTGCAGTCTAGGGGAGGTGAGGGAGGAGACTGTGGTGGGAAATGCCCCTGGAGGAAAGCCAGGCAGCCACGGAAGCAAGGCAATACTGCTGAGTCAGGTGTAGGGGGTGGAGCCATCACTAAAGCCTCTCTCTCCCTGAATGCCAGCATTGGCAGCTGAACAATAGAGAGGCTGGCAAATCAAGCACCTGAAGCTGGGAACTACAGAGTAGGACCCCACCCACGGTGCCCCTTTAAGTGCCTGATGTGCCGATCTACAGAGTAGGACCCCAGCCATGGGGCTCCCTCTATGAGCCAGGGGGGCCCCCTCTATGTGCCCGACATGCCGAACAACAGAGAAGGACCCCAGGCAAAGGAGTCCTCTAAGTGCCTGAATAGGCAGAGATATGGAGAGAGATGAGCCAAAGAGGACTTCTGGTCACCAACTATAGGGCCATAACTCCTGCAGCTGAGGCAGGCTGTGTCTCTGCACACTTGGAGCCACCAGGGTCCCCACAACCCAAGCAACTGTGCCACTTTCATGCTCAACCCTCAGTGAGGCAAGCTGCCACAGGACAAAAAAAAAGTCTTGCATCTATACAGGTGGGATCATTTTGGTCGTGTCCAACTCTTTGCAACCCTGTGGGCTGTGGCCTGCCAGGCATCTCTGTCAGGGGTGTTCTCCAGGCAAGAACCTGGAGTGTATTGGCCAGTACTGGTTGCTATACCCTTCTAATAGTAGTAGGGTTGTGTTAGTCACTAAGTCGTGTCCGAATCTTTGTGACCCCATAAACTGTGGCCTGCCAAGCTCCTCTGTCCATGGGATTCTCCAGGCAAGAATACCAGAGTGGGTTGCCATTCCCTTCACCAGAGGATCTTCCCGACCCAGGGATTGAACCCAGGTCTCCTGCATTGCAGGCAGATTTTTTACCGTCTGAGCCATCAGGGAAGATCCAACCTGGAAAATACCCTTCTAGAGCACTATATTTGCTGGTCCCCTAGCTGCCAACTCCCCTGAGTACCTGGTGCTGCCAGAATCCCTGTGATCCAAGCAGCTGCACCACCTCCACACCTGGCCATCCCCAGGCAGACCCAAGTCCTCCAGGGCAGCGCAGGAGCAAACCCCATGGATGACCTACATGCAGAGGTGTAAGTAAACCACAATTAAAACCCAGGGGCAGTGTGGCTAAGGAAGAAGACACAAAACCTTCCCACAAACTGCAGATTGAATACACAGGACCAACTAGGCAGACCCTGTGTCTACAGAATATATAAAAGGACATTGAGAGCTCCCAGAAATGAAAACACCCTAGTTCTTATAGCTGTGGACATTGGAGACAAGAACACAAAGGAGTAGGACCAGATTAGAATCTGAGCTGCCCCCCAGCAGATTCAGAGACCAGTGCAATATTGGAGGGCATTCTAGGGAGGTGACGTGGACTGTGACTCACAGGGAGGGAAAGGACTCTGACAGAAGTGACTCAAGAAAAATAATTATCATTCTTATGTTTTGACTTATTTTGTATTTTCTTTTGCATTTTCTTTTTTTCCCTCCTCTGTTGTAGTTGTCAGTTTTATTGGCACTATGAAACCTAATTAAGCTTTAGAGTTTTTTGTTTTTTTTCAATCACACATTTTATTGTTGTTATAAACCTCTGCCTCTGCATTGGGCTTTTGCAGTTCTGTGGAGTTTTCCTTTTTTTTTTTTTCTAATAATTTTAATTTTTTAAGCCTATTATTATTTGTGTACATTTATTCCTTTGTTTTCTTTTCCTACTGTTCCTGAAATTAATTTTTAATGTATATAAATCTTCTTTATCTACCTCTATTTAGCTTTGCATATCTATTCTTTCTTTCCTTTCCTCTGAACATACTTGTTAGTTTTGTTTTCACTGCTTTATTCCACACTTGACACCTTGCTTTAGTTTTGTTTTCTAGTTTTTGCTTCAGTTAGTTTTGTTCTTAACTGATAGACACAATTTTTGGTTTCCTTTGTTCACAGGGTTAATCTATTGTACTTTATTTTTGTTGGACTGTTTGATTTTGCTTATGTATACATATTCATATGTGTATATTTCATTATTTTAGTTATTTTTGCCTGATTTTGTAACTTCCATTTGCCTGTGGCTCATCTTTGGTTTCTTGTTTTTGGTTATGTGTTTTAATGTATCTTAATGCTGTAACAAACCATTTGCAGAATCTTTGTTCCTGACCAGAAATCAAGCCCTGAGCCTTTGGAGTGGGAGCACTGACACCAAAATCCTAGACTACCAGAGGATTAACCCTCGGGAGTATCAGATAGTGAGAACTCACACAAAGGAAACCACCTGACTACAAGACCTGGCACCACCCAACCACCAGTAGCACCCTGTGCAGGACACCTCATCTAAACAACAAACAAAACAGAAACGCAAATGTGATCATCAGCAGACAGGATCACTACCTCACTCAGCCTTGCCCATCAAAAGAAAAGAAAAAAAAAAAAATACGGCATAAATCTCACCCTACACGAAGCTAACACAAACCACTGCACCAACCTTAGGGGAGCAGAAACCAAAAGCAAAAAAGAATTCAACCTTGAAGCCTGGGAAAAGGAAATCTCAAACACAGTAAATTTAGAAAAAATAAATAGTGAAAAGGCAGAGAAATACTGTACAAATGAAGGAACAAACTAGAAACACAGAAGACCAAATAAATGAAAAGAAAGTAGGCAAACTACCTGAAAAAGAATTCAGAATAATGATAGTAAAGATGATCAAAAACATTGAAAACACAATGGAGAAAATGCAAGAATCAATTAACAAAGATCTAATAAATGAAAAGAAAGTAGGCAAACTACCTGAAAAAGAATTCAGAATAATGATAGTAAAGATGATCAAAAACATTGAAAACACAATGGAGAAAATGCAAGAATCAATTAACAAAGATCTAGAAAAATTAAAGAATAAACATACAGAGACAAACAACACAATTACTGAAAAAAAAAAAAAAACACTCTAAAAGGAATCAATAGCAGAATATCTGAAGCAGAATAACAAATCAGTGAGCTGGAAGGTAAAATGGTGGAAATAACTTCTGAAGGGCAGAAGAGTAAAAACAATGAAAAGAAATGAGGATAGTCTCAGATATCTCTGAAACAATATCAAAAGCACCAACATTTGAACTAGGGTTCCCAGAAGGAGAAGAGATGAAGAAAGGGTATGAGAAAATTTTTGAAGAGTTTGTAGTTTAAAATTTCCCCAACATGGAAAAGGAAATAGTCAACCAAGTCCAAGAGGCGCAGAGTCCCATACAGGATAAACCCAAAGAAAAACACGCCAAGACACATACTAATCAAACTAACAAAGATTAAACACAAAGAAAGAATATTAAAAGCAACAAGTAAAATACAAGGAAAACCCCATACACTTAACAGCTGATCTTTCAGCAGAAACTCTGTAGGCCAGAAGGGAATGCAGGATATATTCAAAGCACTGAAAGGAGAAAATCTACAACCAACACTACTCTATCTGGCAAGGATCTCATTTAAAATTGGAAAAATCAAAAGCTTTTCAGACAAGCAAAAGTTAAGAGAATTCCGTACCACCAAACTAGTTTTTACAACAAATGTTAAAGGGATTACATAGTCAAGAAATACAAGAGAAGAAAAAGATCTACAAAATCAACCCCAAACAATTAAGATGGCAATGGGAACATATGTATCAATAATTACTTTAAATGTAAATGGATTAAATGCTCCAACCAAAAGACACAGATTGGCTGAATGGATACAAAAACAAGACCCATATATATTCTGTCCACAGGAAACCCACTTCAGACCTAAAGACACGTATAGACTGAAAGTGAGAGAATGGAAACGTATTCCTTGAAAATCGGAAGCAAAAGAAAGCTGGAGTTGCAATCCTCACCTCAGACAAAATAGACCTTAAAATAAAGAAGATTACAGGAGATGAGGAAGGACACTGCATAATGATCGAGGGGTGAATTCAAGAGGAAGACATAACAGTTATAAACATCTATGGACCCAACACAGGAGCACCTCATACATTAAGATGAACACGAACAGATATAAAGGAGAAACGACAGCAGTGCAATGACAGTGGGAGGCTTTAACACCCGCTCACACCAGTGGGCACATCGCCAACAGAAAGTTAATGAGGAAACACAGGCCTTAAACGGTCCATTAGAGGAGACAGCTCTCATGGTACCTTCAGGACACTCCATCCAAATGCAGATGAATGCGCCTTCTTCTCACGTGCACAGGGAACCTTCTCCAGGATGGACCACGTCTTGGGTCACAAATGAAACCTCAGTAAATTTAAGAAAACTGAAATCATATCAAACATCTTTACCACCACAACGCTTTGAGACTAGATATCAATTACAAGAAATAAAAACTGTCAAAAACACAAACACATGGAGATTAAACAAAAGTTTATAAATAATGAACTGGTTACTGAAGAAATCAAAAGGGAAATCAAAAAATTTCTAGAAAAAAATGACAATGAAACACGATGACTCAAAACATTTGGGATGCAGAAAAAGTAGTTCTAAGAGGAACTTTTATAGCGATTTAATCCAACCTCTATTCAGCTCAGTCACTCAGTCATGTTTGACTCTGTGGCCCCATGGACTGCAGCATGCCAGGCCTCCCTGTCCATCATCCACTCCTGGAGTTTACTCAGACTCATTTCCATTGTGTTGGTGATGCCATCCAACCATCTCATCCTCTGTCGTCCCCTTCTCCTCCTGCACTCAATCTTTCCCAGCATCAGGGTCTTTTTCAAAGAGCCAGTTCTTTGCATCAGGTGGACAAAGTATTGGAGAGTCAGATTCAGCATCAGTCCTTCCAGTCAATATTCAGGACTGATTTCTTTTAGGATTGACTGGTTTGATCTCCTTGAAGTCCAAGTGACTCTCAAGAGTCTTCTCCAACACCACAGTTCTAAAGCATCAATTCTTTGCTGCTCAGCTTTCTTCACAGTCCAACTCTTACATCCATACATGACTACTGGCAAAATCATAGCTTTGGCTAGATGGGCCTACCTCAAGAAACAAGAAAGAAACAAGAACAACATTGAATAGACAATCTAATTTTACATCTAAATGAACTGGAAAAAGAAGAACAGAAAACCCCCAAAATTAGCAGAAGGAAATCATAAAATCAGAGCAGAAATAAATGAAAACAAAATAAAAGAAACAGGAGTAAAGGTTAATAAAATTAAAACCTGGTTCTTTGAGAAGATAAACAAAATTGACAAGCCTTTAGCCAGACTCACCAAGAAAAAAAGATAGGAGAATCAAATCAACAAAATTAGAAATGAAAAAGGAGAGATTACATCAGACAATGAAGGAATACAAAGGAATAGGAGAATATTATGAATCGATGCTTTTGAACTGTGGTGTTGGAGAAGACTCTTGAGAGTCCCTTATACTGCAAGGAGATCCAACCAGTCCATTCTAAAGGAGATCAATCCTGGATGTTCATTGGAGGGACTGATGCTAAAGCTGAAACTGCAATACTTTGGCCACCTCATGCGACGAGTTGACTCACTGGAAAAGACTCTGATGCTGGGAAAGGTTGGGGGCGGGAGGAGAAGGGGACGACGGAGAATGAGATGGCTGGATGGCATCACCGACTCTGTGGACATGAGTTTGAGTGTACTCCGGGAGTTGGTGATGGACAGGGAGGCCTGGCGTGCTGTGATTCATGGGGTCGCGGAGAGTCGGACACGACTGAGCGGCTGAACTGAACTGAACTGAACTGATGAACAACTATATGGCAAAAAAAAATTTTTGATAACCAGGAAGAAATGGACAGATTCTTAGAAAAGTTTAATCTTCCAAGACTGAACCAGGAAGAAATAGAAATCATGAACAGCCCAATTACAAGCACTGAAATTGAAACTGTGGTTAAAATCTCCCCTTCCCTGCCAAAAAAAGCCCAGGACACTGAAGAATTCTACCAAACCTTTAGAGAAGAGCTAATGCCTATCTTCTAAAACTCTTTCAAAAAACTGCAGAGGAAGGAACATTTCCAAACTCTTTATAGGAGGCCACCATCAACCAGATACCAAAACCAGACAAAGACAATAAAAAAAAAAAAAAAAAGAAGAAGACTACAGGCCAATATTACTGATGAACATAGATGTAAAAATTCTCAACAAAATTTTTGCAAACAGAATTCAACGACACATTAAAAAGCTGGTACACCATGATCAATTTGGGTTTATTCCAGGGATGCATGGGTTCTTCAATATATGCAAATCAATCAATATGATATTCAACATTAACAAATTGAAAGGTGAAAACCATATGACAATCTCAACTGATGCAGAAAAAGCTTTTGACAAAATTCAGCACACACTAGCGATTAAAAATGTTTCAAATAATGGGCACAGAAGGAACACACAGCAACATAGTAAAGGGCATATATGATAAACCCACATCAAGCATTATTCTCATTGGTGAAAAATTGAAAGCATCCCCCCTGAGATCAGGAATAAGACAAGGGGGTCCATTCTCATCACTATTATTCAACATAATTTTTGAAGTTTTAGCTATAGCAATCAGAGAAGAAAAAGAAATCAAAGAATCCAGATCAGAAAAGAAGAAGTAAAGGTCTCACTGTTTGCAGATTATATGATACTGTACATAGAAAACCCTAAAGATACTATCAGGAAATTACTAGAGCTAAGCGACTAGATCTGATTGATAGAGTGCCTGATGAACTCTGGACGGAGGTTCGTGACATTGTACAGGAGACAGGGACCAAGACCATCCCCATGGAAAAGAAGTGCAAAAGAGCGAAATGGCTGTCTGAGGAGGCCTTACAAATAGCTGTAAAAAGAAGAGAGGCGAAAAGCAAAGGAGAAAAGGAAAGATATAAGCATCTGAATGCAGAGTTCCAAAGAATAGCAAGGAGAGATAAGAAAGCCTTCCTCAGTGATCAATGCAAAGAAATAGAGGAAAACAACAGAATAGGAAAAACAAGAGACCTCTTCAAGAAAATTAGAGATTCCAAGGGAACTTTTCATGCAAAGATGGGCTCGATAAAGGACAGAAATGGTATGGACCTAACAGAAGCAGAAGATATTAAGAAGAGGTGGCAGGAATACACAGAAGAACTGTACAAAAAAGATCTTCACGACCAAGATAGTCACGATAATGTGATCACTGACCTAGAGCCAGACATCTTGGAATGTGAAGTCAAGTGGGCCTTAGAAAGCATCACTAGGAACAAAGCTAGTGGAGGTGATGGAATTCCAGTTGAGCTATTTCAAGTCTTGAAAGATGATGCTGTGAAAGTGCTGCACTCAATATGCCAGCAGATTTGGAAAACTCAGCAGTGGCCACAGGACTGGAAGAGGTCAGTCTTCATTCCAGTCCCAAAGAAAGGGAATGCCAAAGAATGCTCAAACTACCGCACAATTGCACTCATCTCACACGCTAGTAAAGTCATGCTCAAAATTCTCCAAGCCAGGCTTCAGCAGTATGTAAACCGTGAACTCCCAGATGTTCAAGCAGGTTTTAGAAAAGGCAGAGGCACCAGAGATCAAATTGCCAACATCCGCTGGATCATGGAGAAAGCAAGAGAGTTTCAGAAAAACATCTATTTCTGCTTCATTGACTATGCCAAAGCCTTTGACTGTGTGGATCACAATAAACTGTGGAACATTCTGAAAGAGATGGGAATCCCAGACCACCTGACCTGCCTCTTGAGAAACCTGTATGCAGGTCAGGAAGCAACAGTTAGAACCAGTCATGGAACAACAGACTGGTTCCAAATAGGAAAAGGTGTACGTCAAGGTTGTATATTGTCACCTTGCTTATTTAACTTATATGCAGAGTACATCATGAGGAATGCTGGGCTGGAAGAAGCACAGGCTGGAATCAAGATTGCTGGGAGAAATATCAATAACCTCAGATATGCAGATGACACTACCCTTATGGCAGAAAGTGAAGAGGAACTCAAAAGCCTCTTGATGAAAGTGAAAGAGGAGAGTGAAAAGGTTGGCTTGAAGCTCAACATTCAGAAAACAAAGATCATGGCATCTGGTCCCATCACTTCATGGGAAATAGATGGAAAAACAGTGGAAACAGTGTCAGACTTTGTTTTTTTGGGCTCCAAAATCACTGCAGATGCTGATTGCAGCCATGAAATTAAAAGACGCTTGCTCCTTGGAAGGAAAGTTATGACCAACCTTGATAGTATATTAAAAAGCAGAGACATTACTTTGCCGACCAAGGTCCGTCTAGTCAAGGCAATGGTTTTTCCCGTGGTCATGTATGGATGTGAGAGTTGGACTGTGAAGAAAGCTGATCGCCGAAGAATCGATGCTTTTGAACTGTGGTGTTGGAGAAGACTCTTGAGAGTCCCTTATACTGCAAGGAGATCCAACCAGTCCATTCTAAAGGAGATCAATCCTGGATGTTCATTGGAGGGACTGATGCTAAAGCTGAAACTCCAATACTTTGGCCACCTCATGAGACGAGTTGACTCACTGGAAAAGACTCTGATGCTGGGAAAGGTTGGGGGCGGGAGGAGAAGGGGACGACGGAGAATGAGATGGCTGGATGGCATCACCGATTCTGTGGACATGAGTTTGAGTGAACTCCGGGAGTTGGTGATGGACAGGGAGGCCTGGCGTGCTGTGATTCATGGGGTCGCGGAGAGTCGGACACGACTGAGCGACTGAACTGAACTGAAGCGACTGAACTGAACTGAACTGAAGCAGTGAATTTAGCAAAGTTGCAGGATACAAAATCAATACACACAAATCACTTGCATTTCTATATACTAACAATGAAAAATCAGAAAGTGAAATTAAGGAATCAATTCCTTTCACCATTGCAACAGAAAAGATAAAATATCTAGCAATAAACTTACCTAAGGAGAAAAAAGAACTGTACACAGAAAATCATAAGACACTGCTGAAAGAAATAAAAAATGACATAAACAGATGGAAAGATATTCCATGTTCCTGGGTAGGAAGAATCAATATTGTGGAAATAACTATACTACCAAACTCAATGTGCAGCTTCAGTGTAGTATCAAATTACCAATGGCTTTTTTCACAGAACTAGAACAATAAATTTCACAATTCATATGGAAACACAAAAGATCCTGAGTAGCCAAAGTAGTCTTGAGAAAGAAGAATGGAACTGGAGGAATCAATGTTCCTTATTTCAGATTAGACTAAAAAGCTACAGTCATCCAGACAGTATGGTACTTGCACACACAAAAAAACAGAAATATAGACCAATGGAACAAGATAGAAGGCCCAGAAATAAATCCATGCACATACGGGTACCTTATTTTTGACAAAAGAGGCAAGAATATACAATGGGGCAAAGACAACCTCTTCAATAAATGGTGCTGGGAAAACTGGACAGCTACATGTAAAAGAAGAAAATTAGAACACTTCCTAAAACCATGCACAAAGATAAACTCATAATGGATTAAAGACCTAAATAAAAGACCACAAACTAAAAAACTCTTAGAAGAAAACATAGGCAGAACACTCAAACATAAATCAAAGCAAGATCCTCTATGAATCCTTCCTAGAGTAATGGAAATAAAAACAAAAGTAAACAAGTGGCACCTGATTAAACTTAAAAGCTTTTACACAACAAAGGAAACTATGCTGCTGCTGCTGCTGCATCGCTTCAGTCGTGTCCAATTCTATGCGACCCCATAGACAGCAGCCCCCAGGCTCCCCCGTCCCTGGGATTCTCCAGGCAAGAACACTGGGGTGGGTCACCATTTCCTTCTCCAATAAGCAAGGTTAAAAGACAATCCTCAGAATGGGAGAAAATAATAACAAATGAAACAACTGACAAAGGATTAATTTTAAAAATATACAAGCAGCTCATACAACTCAATTCCAGGAAAACAAGCAACCCAATCAAAAAGTGGGAAAAAGACCTAAACAGACATTTCTCCAAAGAAGATATGCAGATGGCTAACAAACACATGAAAAGGTGCTTAACATTGCTCATTATCAGAGAAATGCAAATCAAAACTACAATGAGATATCACCACACACCAGTCAGAATGGCCATCATCAAAAAGTCTACAAACAATAAATGCTGGAGCAGGTGTGGAGAAAAGGGAAAGCTCTTACACTGTTGGTGGGAATGTAAATTGATACAGCCATTATGGAAGATGGTATGGAGATTCCTTAAAAAACTAGGAATAAAAAAAAACAGCATATCACCCAGCAATCCCACTCCTAGGCATATACCCTGAGGAAACCAAAATTGAAAAAGACACATGTATCCCATTGTTCATTGCAGCTCTATTTACAATAGCTGGAACATGGAAGAAACCTAAATGTCCATTGATAGATGAATGGATAAAGAAGTTGTGCTACGTATATACAGTGGAATATTACTCAGCCATAAAAGGAACATATTTGAGTCACTTCTAATGAGGTGGGTGAATCTAGAGCCAATTATACGGAGTGAAGTAAGTCAGAAAGAGAAAGATAAATACTGTATTCTAATGCATATATATGGAATCTAGAAAAATGGTCCTGAAAAATGTATTTTTGCAGGGCAACAAAGGAGAAACAGACATAGATAATAGACTTATGGACATGAGGAGAGGGTGAGATGTGTGGAGAGAGTAACATGGAAACTCACATTACCATATGTAAGACAGATGGGCAACAGGAATTTGCTGTATGTCTCAGGAAACTCAAACAGGGGCTCTGCATCAACCTAAAGGGGGGGAATGGGGGATGGGACATGGGAGGGAGGCTCAAAAGGGAGGGAATATATGTACACCTATTGCTAATTCATGTTGAGATTTGACAGAAAACAACAAAATTCTGTAAAGTGATTATCTTTCAATTAAAAATAAATTATTTTTTAAAAAAGATTAGGGTGAAAGATTGATAAAAGATCACCAGCAAAGCAAAGAATTAAAAAAAAAAAAAAATTGACCAGTACTGAGAAGGAAAACCAACCACATGAAACTCACCCAGAATTTAACTAGATGTTTAAATTAACGGACAAGGACATTAAAAACGTTATTAAAAGTATATTCTGTGTATTGAAAGAATTTATATAGAGACATAGAAAATGTGTTAAAAGGTCCAAGTTAAACATCCAGAGGTTAAAACTATGTCTTTGATGAAAGGTATACTAGATGGAATTAATGGTACTTTAGACATTTTAGTAAAAACAAACAAACAAACAAAATTTACTAAACTTGAAGCTATAACACTACAAATTTTGAAAATGCATACAGAAAAGGAGAGAAACTAAAAATCATTAATAGGCTAAGGGAAAACATTGAATGACACGGAGGCCTAATATACATGTAATTGGTGAGTCCAAAGGAGAGAAAAAAAAAATCTTTGAAAAATAATGGCCAGAATTATTCCCAATTTGATGGAAACTATAAACCTATATTCAAAGAATTTCAGCAAACTAAGAGGGCAAGCAGCATGATGAGAACTACAACAATGTGCATTGTAACCAAAGCACTTAACACATGACAAGCATCCGTTCCGTTCCGTTCAGTCGTGTCCGACTCTTTGCGACCCCGTGGACTGTAGCCTACCAGGCTTCTCCGTCCATGGGATTCTCCAGGCAAGAATACTGGAGTGGGTTACCATCTCCTTCTCCAGGGGATCTTCCCGACCCAGGGATCGAACCCGGGTCTCCCACATTGGAGGCAGACGCTTTAACCTCTGAGCCACCAGGGAAGCCCATGACAAGCATAATACAAAGTATCCAGAGGAACGAAAACATAGCACCTCCAAAAAATCCAAAGGTGAGGATCCCAGCAGAATCCTTGGAAACCATGCAAGCTGGATGACTATTGTCAAAGGACTGAAAACAAGAAAAACAATGTCAATCATGAACTCTAAGCCCAATGAAATTTTCCAAAAAAATTCATAAATAAAAACTTTTCAAACATACAAAAGTTGAAAAATTCATTACCATCAAACTCATACTTTAAGAAGTATTGAACAAAATCTTTCAGGCAGAAAGAAAAATGAGAGCAGATAGAAATGTGGATCAACACAACAGGATGAAGAGGACCAGAAATAGTAAATATGTGAGTACATAAGTGATTTATTATCATGTAACTATCTTTTAAAAATAAGTTCCTTAAAAGGGTAGCATTTACTGTGGGGTTTATAACATGAGTAAGTAAAATACATGAAAACATTACCGTAATGGTTGGAGGAAGGAAATGGAATTATAATAATGTAGGAAGCTTATACTGGAGGTGAAACAGGATAATATGACTTGTAGACAAAACATGATGTTAAAAATGCATATTGTAAATCCTCAGCTTGTCATTAACAAAACAATTACAGCTAAATTTTGTCAACAAAGGAGCCAAAACAATCATAAAAATACAAAAGGTGGAAGGACTAAAAGAGAACAGACGGACATATGTTTTCAAAAAAAAGCCAAGACAATAAATTTACACCTGACCTTATCAATGATCACATCAACTTAAATAGACTAAACTTGCTAATTTAGAGCCAAATAGTGTCAGTTTGAATTAAAAAGCAAGGCCTAATTACACGTTTTCCATAAAAAAAAAAAAAACAAAAAACTCTCAATATACAGAAGCAAATAGGTTTAAGGTAAAATATTGAGAACGTACATTTGAATTTAACAATAGTCTCAAGCAAGTTGGAAAGTTGGAGTGGTGATATTACGGATCAGATAATGTTGACTTCAGAGCAAAGACGGACTATTACAAAGCAATAAAAGGAATCACAGTGGGTCGTCTGTCGCGATGTGAATGGACCTAGAATCTGTTACATAGAGTGAGGTAAGTCGGAAAGAGGACAAACAATATCGCATTTTAACACATAGATGTAGAAAAGTGATACAGATGAACCTCCTCACGGGGCAGGAGAAGAGATGCACACGTAGAAAACAGACGTGTGGACAAGTGTGTGTGCGGGGGGCAGTGGCGAATTGGGAGACTGGTAGTGACCTGTGCGCGCTGCCACGCGTAAGGCGCCTGCTGCCCAGTGCAGGGAGCGCAGCTTGGTGCCCTGTGGTGACCTAGATGGGGGCATGGGGGTGACAGGGAAGTTCAAGAGGGAGGGGATACGTGTATACACACAGCTAATTCAGTTTGGTGTACAGCAGAAACTAATGCAACATTGCAAAGCAAGTATACGCCAATGTTTTTAAAAAGGCTTATGTTATAGTGATATAAAGTCAGTTCTTCAAGAGGATACATAAGCCCTAAAAGTCCTAATCCGGACTTCCCTAGTGGCTCAGACGGTAAAGCGTCTGCCTACAATGAGGGAGACCTGGGTTCGATCCCTGGGTCGGGAAGATTCCCTGGCGAAGGAAATGGCAACCCACTCCAGAACGCTTGCCGGGAAAATCCCATGGATGGAGGAGTGTGGTAGGCTACAGTCCATGGAGTCGCAAAGAGTCGGACATGACTGAGCAACTTCACTTTCAAAAGTCCTATATCTGATAACAGATTTAAAATCAAAAACTGATAGAAGTTTTAAAAATAGATAAATACACCATTTTGTCGATGATGTCCATATTCCTCTATCAACAAGTGGTAGGATATATAGATAGAAAATCGGCAAGAATAAAAGAGTTGGAAAACTGCAAAGAAAATTCATGTGATCCACATCTTACAATACACCACTAAACAACTATAGAGGGACTTCCCTGGTGGCTCAGATTGTAAAGAATCTGCCTGCAATGTGGGAGACCTGGGATCCATCCCTGGGTTGGGAAGATCCCCTGGAGGAGGTCATGGCAACCCACTCCAGTATTCTGCCCTGGAGAATCCCCTGGATGGAGTAGCCTGGTGAGCTACAGTACATGGGGTCACAAAGTGTCAGACACGTGACTGAGCAACTTATAACAAACAAACCAAAACAACTACAGAGGACATTCTAAGTACACTCAAAACATTTTCTAAGGTAGAATATGTTACAGCTATGAAAATATTCAATAGTTACTTAAATGATTCAAAATACTGAAAGATTTTCAATGACTTCAGTGCAATTAAATTAGAAATTTATAACAGAGAATTATGCAAAATCACCAAACATCTAAAATCTATACATCATACTTTTACATAAACCATGGTTCAAAACAGATGAAGGAAATTACAAAGTTTTTAACTGAATGAAAATAAAACATATCAAAGTTTACGGGATGCCACTAAAGCAACACTTAAGACCATATTTATGGCATTAGAAATGCATTCTAGTAAAGAAGATCTCAACTTAAAACCTTGCTTCAACCTGGAAACCAGAAAAGAAAGGGAAAATTAAGTCCAAAATAAATGAAAGGAAATAAAACTGAGAGCACAGGTCATTAAATTAGAAATGGAAAAGAGAATAAGTGAAGTCAATGTCCGTTTCCTTGAAAAGATCAATAAAGTGATACACTTCTAGAGAGACTGATGAGGAAAAAATAGATAAGAGAAGCTGTTAATTACATGAATGGAAAGGATGATATCAAAGTACAAAGAAGGCAACATTAAGACAGTGTTGCAAAAATAAAATGGATGATTTACAGAAGAATGACTAATTCCTTCAAAGACATGAATTACAAAGATTGCTCTAGGAAAAAAAAATAAGCTCCCATGAAGAGTTGAATTTTACTAAAGAAAATACTTTTTATAAACTCTCCTACAAAGAGAACTTTAAGCCCAGTATGCTACACTGATGAATTATAGCAAACATATATGGAGAACTATTATATCCTAAAATTTATATTACTACACAATTCTTTAGTCATCAGCTACCTCATACTAAGCCAGACAAATATGAAACAATAAAGGTAAAAAATAAAATATGGAGTTTGTCCCAGTTATAAAGGTGGGCTCAGTTCAGTTCAGTTCTTACACATTGGAAAAATCAATTAAATCCATATGAACACACACACACACAAACAAATGATGAATTCAATAGACAGAAAAAGAACAGGTGACAAGAACTAAAATCTAAGAAAATGAACAAACAAAACTAGAAACAGAAAGGAAATTCTTCAACCTGAGTAAATCCATCTACAAAAAAGCTACAACTAATAACTTAAGAGAAATATTCAATGCTTTAGCCCTAAGTTCAAGCACAGCATTACCAAAAGCAATGGACATTAACTGTTAATACTTCCATTAAACATTGTATGGGAGATTCCAGCCAGTGCCATATGGCTAGACATAAATTAAAGGCATCAAACTGCACAGAAAGTATTGATAAAACTGCCTTTGTTCCCAGATGATATCATCATCTATGTAGAAAGCCTGATGGAATATAAACAAGAGATACTATCAATAAGTATGTTTACCAAAGCTGTGAGATAGCAAACACACAGTCTTAACTACCTTCCTATATACTAGGAATAATCAATTGAGAGTCTAAATTTAAAAATACAGCTTATTACCAAAAGTACGAAACTTTTGATAAAAAATATATAAGATCCTTATACTAAAAACCACAAAACTCTGCTGAGATAAATTAGAAGTTGATAGACACAAATGCAGTCATTGGCCTTGTAAGAAGTTGGAAGTTTTAATAAAGTTGTGAATTTTCTCCTGATCAGTTTATGAATCCAATATAAATACAGCAAAAAGAAAAAAATAAACAGCCAACTGTTTATAGTAATTTTCAAGCTGATTTTAAAAGTAGTCTATAAATGAAAAGGAAATACAAGACTCACAACTTAAAAATTGTTGGAAGGCTCAAATTACCTGAATTTTATATATACGTATGTATATGTACATATACATATATGCAAGTGCATTACTCAAGTCAGTGTGTCATGGGCATCAAGATAGATCAATGAAATAGGACAGAGTTCAGAGACAGACACACACATATATGGACAACTAATTTTTGGAAAATATACAGGTAATTAAATGGATAAAAAATTATTTAATAAATCTGTACTGAAACACCTGGTAATCCATATGGAAAACAATGGACTTTGATCCACACTTCACACACTATACATATACGTCACAAAATATGCCATAGATCTAAACCTAACTATAGCCTTTGGAGAAGAAAAGATAGGAGATCTTGGGACTTTAGGTTAGGGAAAACTTGGATATGATACCAAAAGCAGAATCTTTTTAAAAACCTATCAGACATAATAAAGATGAAAACCTTCTGTTGTTAGAAACACACTATTAGAGAATGAAAAGACATGCTATATAGTAGCATAAAATATGTTTGGTGCATATACCTCATTAAAGGAGTATCTAAAATGTGTAAAGAAATCAAAATCCCATAGTAAGAAAACAACCCAATTAAAGTGGGCCAAATATTTGAACCAACACTTCACCGAGATAGATACACAGATGGCATGTAAGCTTAGGAAATAAAACTCAACTTCATCAGTTGTGTCCGGCTCTTTTGCAGTCCCATGTACTGAGACCCTCCCAGCTGCTCTCTCTATGGGATTTCCCAGGAAAGAATACTGTAGTGGGTTGTGGTTTCCTCCTCCAGAGGATCTTTCCAAGCTAGGGTTCAAACTCCGCCAGGCAGATTCTTTACTACTAAAGCACCAGGGAAGCCCAGATCATCTATCACCTCAAATAGAACATACAGTTCTTTTGGATTTTTATCTGGTAGGCCCCAACAATCTTGACTGATAGAAGACCATGGAGTGCAGACTACTACAATACACCCACAAATCATAGTTAGAGCTAAAAAGTAAAATCTTCTAATTATTTTAACTATGATTTAGTAGCAATATCATATGCAGATAAAAATACTAAAGAATTATACTTCCATCTCTTAAAATAATTGTTGACTATTATTATAATTATATTATTATTTGAATTTATTTTATTCAAATAAAATCTTCTGATACAGAAGCTGAGGAAGTTGAGGCTAAAGAGGAAAAATTATCCCTGAGAGTTAAGGGAAAACATCTGGTTCTACACTTTCCTTCTGCCACTAACCAGCCTTCATAACTCAGTTTCCTCAGCAGTCATGGAAATGGTTTGGATAAAACAAAATGCAAATCAAAGAAAAGTTCTTAATGGCTCCACCCAATACAGGTAACACTTCTGTCTAATTGTAGGTTTACCTGGCAACTTTCTGGTCATAATCTGTTTGATAAATAGCTTTGCTTTTCAACAGGAGAAAAAGTGCCATCATTCTAAAAGCTCCTTGGAGCTATATCGATTACAAGTTAATGAACTGACATGAAAGATCATAAAAAAAATAAAGTCAGTGATTTTAAATAGTGGAAGGAAACTGGTCTAAGTGACAGTGGATAACAGAGTTCAGTTTTCCTAATTCAGAAACTATCTATACTCTATACATCAGTGTCCATCAACATTGAATCATCCATCAAGGAAGGGAAGGCCGTTTTCAAGTCTTTCCTGGCCCAGGCCCACATCATAGTCCTTTAAACTTGTTACAAGGAAAAATATACTAACATACTCTGAAGATGTCCAAAAATAATTATAGTTTATTTTAATGCAAATAACAATTATTTCTGCTTGGAGAAAATGATAGCATTTGAAAGTCTGGGAACACGCAGAGGCTTTAAGAGAGTGAAAGAAAAGGGGAAGCATCTGACCGATCACGCTACCTTTTCTGAAAACACTATCTTTAATTTGCTTTTAGGGCAAAACTTTCCTGGCCTTTTCCTTGCTAGCTCCTTTTTCTTCCTGAGAACATCTCCCTGCCCCACAGTAGAACACATATATACACACACAGGAAGGAGTTTTTACAAATCAATTCAGGCATATTTTTAAAACACTCCAGAGAAATCCAGATCCTTCTCCAAAGTCTACAAGGAGACAGGCGATTTAGCCAAAGCGGTCTTCCCTGACCTCACCTCCTCCCCCTCTCCCCTTGGTCACTGCACTCCCAGCCACATCTCACCTTGGTGACACACGCCGTGCATGCTCTGGCCTCTGAGCTTGACCTTTATCTGCTCCACTGCCTAAAATAAGCATCATCATCTGTGCATGACCCCATCCCTCTTTGCATGCAGGTCTCGGTTCACAGAGCCCCGCAGCCTGGCCTCCCTGATCACTGTAACAGCGCCCCTCACTCCTTCACGCTTCTTCCCTCCTGCTCATCCCCGCTGCACGAGCGCCTGTCATGCACGCTGTCTGTTTTCCTCTGCAATGTAGTACCCATTAAAAAGGGACTGGATCGGTTCCATTTCTGTGTCCACATACCTAAGAATAGCACCTGGCATGCAGAAGGCACACAATGCTTGTTGAATGGAAAAATAAACTAGGAATACACAGTGAGTTATAATAGCCTCAGGTATGCAGATGAGGACCACTCTTAAGGCAGAAAGTGAAGAGGAAGTAAAGGATCTCTTGAAGAAAGTGAAAGAGGAGAGTGATAAAGCTGGATTAAAACTCAACATTCAAAAAACGAAGATCATGGCATCCGGCCCCGTCACTTCATAGCAAATAGATGGGGAAACGATGGAAACAGTGAAAGGTTTTATTTTCTTGACCTCTAAAATCACTGCAGATGGCGACTGCAGCCATGAAATTAAAAGACATTTGCTTCTTGGAAGAAAAGCTAAGACAAACCCAGACAGCATGTTAATAAGCAGAGATATTACCTTGCAACAAAGGTCCATCTAGTCAAAGCTATGGTTTTTCCAGCAGTCAGGTATGGATGTGAGAGTTGGACCATAAAGAAAGTTGAGCACCAAAGAACTGATGCTTTTGAACTGCTGTGTTGGAGAAGACTCTTGAGAGTCCCCTGGACTACAAGGAGATCAAACCAGTCTATCCTAAAGGAAATCAGTCCTGAATATTCCTTGGATGGAGTGATGTTGAAGCTGAAGCTCCAATACTTTGGCTACATGATGTGAAGAACTGACTCACTGGAAAAGACCCTGATGCCGGGAAAGACTGAAGACAGGAGGAGAAGGGGACAACAGAGGATGAGATGGTTGGATGGCATAACTGACTTGAACGACATGAGTTTGAGCAAGCTCCAGAAGCTAGTGATGGGCGGGAGGCCTGGCGTGCTGCAGTCCATGGGGTTGCAAAGAGTTGGACACGATTGAGTGATTGAACTGATCTGTGTTACAGTAAAAACAACCAAACTAAATTTTTTTATGTCTGCCCTTTACCAAAATATTTAAGTGGTCAATCCAACACATCTGTCACACTATGAAGAAAACTGCTGCCTGGTCCAACAAGTAAATATGAAGTCTGTGAATGCCCTATGTCACATATTGACGAGGTGCTGGCAGTACTGTGATGGGTTTCACTCTGCCTGCCTTCAAAGATCGCACAATCTCCCAGGAAGGATAAAGTAAGCTTTCTGACTACAGATGAGGAAGGAACGGTTAACCTGGGCAGCTGAGAGGTACCTGGCAAGGAGCTCAAAGTCATTCCAAGTGTGCCATGTATCCTGTGAACAAGTCCACACAACCCATAGGAGAGAGGGATAGACCACTACTCCCACTCTCACCTTGCAAGGAACCAGAGGACTCCATTGCTTTTCTAATTGCTGGTTTTTTCCAAGTTGGCATTCCTCCTTTTACAACTGTTTCAATATTTCTCACAAATCCAACTGGAGGCATTAAATGACATGCCTGCACACACAATGAGGTTTTGTGAAATTTTCTGTTAGTGGTATGCAAATTAAAAACAAAATAAAATATTATGACACAATGAATTAAAAAATAGCCAAAATTTAAAATCTGTTTTTTTCACTGCTGCTGGCAATGTAAAACGGCACAGTTTGAAAAAGATTGACAATTTCTCTAAAAAGTTAAACTTACAACTATCATATGATCAGCCACTTGACTTCTAGGTATTTTCCAAAAGAACAGAAAGAAAACTTTCATGAAAAGACATGCACACAAATTTTTAAAATAGCTTTGTCAATAACGGCTCTAAACTGGAAACAATCCAAATGTCCATCAACAGATGAACATACAGGTAGCACGTTCTGGCATATCCATACAGTGGCAAGCTACTGGGGGATACAAATATACACAACACCATGGATGAATCCTAAAATTATTCTGTTTGAATGAAAGAAGCCAGACAAGAAGAATATGCACTGTATTATTGCATTTATATAAAAATTAGGAAATTCAAACTATCTTAAAGAACAGAAAGCATATCAGCAGAGGCTTGTGAATGTGGACAGCTGGGGTATAAAATAGCAGGGCAGAAGGATTACAAAGAACATGAGGAAACTCTGGTTGTAATAAGCTCATTGTCTTGATTTTGGTGATGAGTTCACATTCGTAAACATATACTAAAGCCTACCAAGTTATATAGTTAAATATTTGCAACATATGGTACGTAACATATACTTCAATAGAACTGTTAAACAATAATAATACATTGAAAAATGACTGGCCATCTGCATGGCAGCAGAGAGCTGGATAATCCCAATCAAAACCAGTAGGGTGAGGCTATGTTTCATTATCTGTGTGAATTTGATTCAATTTTCTAAGCAACTACATCTAAGTAGCTACTAAAAAACTAGACCTTAGTCAATGCATTTGAAGAGAACCTTCTCTAGTGAGTCAGTTTACCTTTATGAACACAAACCTATAATAACATGCTCACCAAAGGACACGTCTAACCCTAGCACTGGAATTCCAGTTGAGTGTACCCTACAAGGTTAAACTTAAAATAGAAGCAGTAGACCAAATCATTCAGATAGTGGAATTAGAAAGCATGAAGGCATTTTGCACTTAAAATAAAGAATTGTCAGATGAGAGGTAACAACACATAAATTTACTGATGAAACTTTCTAACCAAGTAAGCAAAGGGATTATTAATAGTTTTAACTATATATCTGAATTGATTTAAAGAAATATCAGCATGTGGAAGTTAGTAGAACTTCGTAATTAAACAGCGTTGAAGTCAGCATAAAGCTACTCAGCTAAATGCATGGATTTGAGTAAGTTAACCTCTTTGAGACTTGGTTCTGTTTTATAAAATTACTTATAAATAAGATAAATGTTATGAAGAACAAGTGATACATATCTATAATACTTTTAATACATAGCCTGCCACTTAGCTAACATTTAATAAAAGGTAGGTATAAATGATCATTATAATTTTCCTGATAGTGGTTATTTTAAAGATTTGTAGAAGTGACAAAGTTCCACTTCTAAAACAAGTTGTCAAAAAAAAAAAGTAAAAGAATCTGAAAAAGAATATAAATATATGTGCATAAATTTGAATCACTTTGCTGTATACCTGAAACTAATAATATTTTAAATCAACTGTGCATGCATGCTAAGTCACTTATTCATGTCCGACTCTTTGTGACCCCATGGACTGTAGCTGGCCAGACTCCTCTGTCTGTGGGGGTTCTTCAGGCAAGTATACTGGAGTGAGTTGCCATGCCTTCCTCCAGAGGATCTTCCCAGCCCAGGGCTCAAACCCACATCTCTTATTGAGTTGAAAAAGAAATATGATTGTTCTATTTTTATAGAAAGATTATAAAACATAAATCCGATTTATATAATTTAAAAATTTTTTTTTAATTTTTTTTTTAATATTTAAAAATCTTCTTTTATTATTATCCCTCTAGAAACTCATGAGTTTAGTTTGTTGTGTGTTAATAGGCTTTCAAAATACATAGGTTGTTTTATAAACTACATCTATCCTCTTCATCTAATATCATTATTGATCTAAATACTTATTATGTACTAAACTAGAGGTGAAAACTGGAAGGACGAGAGCTCAGTGAATAATAAAACAAAAATAAGAAAGATATTGCTATGAATAGAACAGTTTGCAAGTTGGGTATTTTCTTTTTAATATTCTAATGTCCATATTTGCCTCCTGAAGTCAAAATCACCTTTATATGTTTAAAAACAGAACTTCCTGTAGTTATTTTGTAGACTTAGAAATATTTGTTTTAAATTCATTTAAAAAATTATTTCATTTTTTTTAGAGTTAAACTTTTCTCTGGGCTTTAAAATTTTATACCTGTTTTAGGGATTATAATACATAATGTAGATCATTGTTAATAAGTGTATTTTAATTATGTAAGCATGCATTTTATTTTTTACATAAGTTAAAACATGCATGGAAAGTGGAACCAATAACTTTCAATATATTTGAGTCAAGTAATTCTCTATGTCAATTTTTCTTTACCAGAAATACCTCATTATCAACTGATCTTGAAGCATATTTTTACCATATTCCTCTCAGACACATTAGTCTGCAACATTTCTGAAAGGAAGCTCTGATTCTTTAATGTTATATTTACCTATTCACAATGATGGGCAAATTATTTTTTGATCAATACACTAGTCAGCATTAAGAAAGTAAAGAATAAAGTTGATGTGATTATAGTCAAGAATACGTGATGTGAAAGGAATTCCTAAATTTATATTTAGTGTGGTTAGCAGATGACACCCTAGTTTTTTAATTTAAAAAGCTCTGATCGGACTTTCTTGATGGCCCAGCGATTACGAATTCACCTGCAATGTAGTGGAGACGCGTTCAATCCCTGGTCCAGGAAGACTCCATATGACACGAAGCAACTGAGCCCACGGGCCACGACTTCTGAGCAGTAACTACTGAACCCTCACACCTCATTACTGAACCCACACGTCACAGCTACTGAAGCCTGCACTCCACAGAGCCCATGCTCTGCAAAAAGAGAAGCCACCCCAGTGCGAAGGTCACGCACCGCAGCTAGAGACGCCCCGTGTGCAGCAATGAAGACCCAGGGCAGCCAAAGAGAAAAGAAATTAAAAATAAGAAAAAAAATTTGATAAACGTTGTGTTTAATACTTATGCAGGGGATTTCAAAGTAATTATTAAGAGCTTGAACAAGCTACTTGGAGCGTCATTCACTACTGATGTTATTTTCGTTTTATTTTGCGTTCTAAAAACATAAAAGACTAACAGAGAGATATTTCTATACACACTGGCTTTCATCTTCATTAATAAAATAGCATTAGGGTAAGTGTTGACTGTAATATTATAGACAGAAGAGAGGGAGGGATAGCGCTCCCTTTACAAAGAAAGTAATAATTTCATATACGTGCAGAGATACATTGTTTTACTTCAATTGTCACTTCTCTGAACTTGAAAACACCCCTCATTCTTTATGTAGCCCAGTTTGTTGTCCATGCCATTAAAATGCTTTATATTCTCTTCCAAGAAAAGTAGATAATGGTAGTTAAGTGCAATTTGAAAAAGTCACTTTCAACAGTAAAAGAAAAAAAAGGAGTAGAAAAACATTTAAATGTAAATCCTCAATTCAACAGATTGGGTCAACAGTATTAATATGCGTAATAATAAGTAATAATAAACTTCATTACCGATATCAGTATTGTACTTTCCTCCTGTGTCATCCAGAAAAGGAAAAGGGATCATCGCCACTCCAGTCCCCTCTCAATAATGCCTCATCTGCTCAATATATGTAGGTTACGCGGCACCCTAGAATCTAAGGTCTGTGGAAGGGTTATGCAGAGTCAAATCGTCTCAATATAGAATAGCACTTCCTGATTAAGACTTCCTGGCTTAACTCCAGAAGAATTTATACTTATTTTCCTCTTATTTAGACTTGAATTATATATTATATGGTTATTTCACTCAAAATCATCATATCAGGTTTCTTAAACACATTTTCATTGACTGGTATTTGGGACAATGGAATTATTTTAAAAAAATTGTCCAATATTAATAATTAATAATGGAAAGCTCCTTAATTCTTCATTTTATTTTTCTCTCATAGTATACAGGTATTTCCTATTGTGAAATGATCAACTCTTATGGATAGTAGTGTTTATCAAAATCTGATTTCCCATAAAATCAGCATCAGAATCAATTAAAAATGTAATTTTTCAAGTTCTCACACCAAAGTAAATGAGTCAAAAACCTCTAAGATTAGAATATAATAATGTGTACTATTTTTTTTAAAGAACCTATCCTAAAGCTTAATATCCCTTTAAAGGAAAATTGTTTTTATACATATCTAACTTTACACTATACTATTACACATTACTTTTATTGGACATTTTTAGCCATGGACCTAGTCATGCAAAAACATTCTAATTATATATGGGCAAGATTACAAAATGTATATTATTGAGTTCATATTGGTTATAATAAGTTTATGCCATTTCGTCTTAACAATCCTAATGTTATTATCTCTATTTAGCAGAAGAGGCAACTTAGTTTTAGAAAGTACTGAAACTTCGCCAAATCAAGGAGCTTGTCATTTGAGCAACCAGAACTCAAATTCAGGGCTCTCATATTCCGAATTCTATGCTCTTTCTGTACTGATATCAACCTTTTTCTTATAAAACTGTTAACCACTTTTGGAATTTCCATTGAGTATCTGGTAAAAAATATGGACACTTTTGTGTATCTTGAAATGCTGACTAAATGAATCATTTTTCATTATTTCCTAGAGGCTGGGATAAGCAACATTTCTTTTTCAGCCAGAATTCATTTCATGAATTAGTTTTGCTTTACTCTATAAAAGTAATAAAGAACATGTCTCTCAATAGAATAAATTGTCAACTGACTTAGGACTATCTAATTATATAATAAAATTTTCTAATTTCTCTTTCTATAAGTGAAAAGTGACAGAGTCACACACACACATATAATCAGGAACTTAATTAAAAAAAGAACTTCTATGATACATATTTAATCAATTTTCAACATCATGTGTGTGATATACACACAAAGGTTTCTCACACTTAACACTTTAGATAACAAAACTCTTGGAGAAAATTGCAATAATTTGAAATTGTTTCTCTCAAAGGCAGAAAAGTAAACTAGTGCATTTGAAAGGTTTTCAAGTGCATGGATTTTTAAAAAAATAAGTACATATTTTAATAACACTGAGGCTATATTAAAAATTTGGGACTGAATAGTTTGCAGTTCACAATTTACTGGGCTAATTATAGGGCTAATATGTGTGTGTGTTATGTATATATTTAGCATAATCCAAATTAATTGAAATTTGAACTGTTGGACTGGGAAAAATTACCACAATTCACATAAAGATGGGGTTATTCTCATTGTTTTCTAAAAAATGCCAAGGGACTTTTATCTGGATATTCTTCAAGGACCATAGAATAAGACCTTGGTTTTACTTTCCTTTCAAAATGTGAAGCCCTTCCACAGAAAGTCATTTCTCTTAACTGTGTGTGTCAGCATGTGACAACTCCAAATTTGGGACTGGAATTTGTGAACTGAAACACCAAAGAAAAATGTGCAATCATATACATAATTTTATACAGCTTCAGGGTCCTTAGAAGCTTACTTGTTTAGGGTCACAAGATAACTCATTTTTTCTAATTATTGATAGCAAAATTGAACATGTTTTTTCTTACAGTAAGCAGTTGATCCCTGAGGAATGCAAGAATTAAAATAAATCTGAAAATACTGTTCATTCATATCTTTTAAAAATGTTCTCTTAAAGAAGCTGAAGTGTTAACAAGCAAAGCTAACAAAAATTCTAAGTAAATTCTTACGTATTTTCAGTTCAGTTCAGTTCAGTTGCTCAGTTGTGTCCAACTCTTTGTGACCCCATGAATCTCAGCACGCCAGGCCTCCCTGTCCATCACCAACTCCCGGAGTCCACACAAACCCATGTCCATCAAGTCAATAATGCCATCCAAGCCATCTCATCCTCTGTTTTCCCCTTCTCCTGCCCTCAATCTTTCCCAGCATCAGAGTCTTTTCCAATGAGTCAGCTCTTCGCGTCAGGTGGCCAAAGTATTGGAGCTTCAGCTTCAGCATCAGTCCTTCCAATGAACACCCAGGACTGATCTACTTTAGGATGGACTGGTTGGATATCCTTGCAGTCTAAGGGACTCTCAAGAGTCTTCTCCAACACCACAGTTCAAAAGCATCAATTCTTCGGCGATCAGCTTTCTTCACAGTCCAAATCTCACATCCATACATGACCACTGGAAAAACCATAGCCTTGACTAGACAGACCTTGGTTGGAAAAGTAATGTCTCTGTTTTTTAATATGCTATCTAGGTTGGTCATAACTTTCCTTCCAAGGAGTAAGCGTCTTTTAATTTCATGGCTGCAATCACCATCTGCAGTGATTTTGGAGCCAGAAAAATAAAGGCAGCCACTATTTCCACTGTTTCTATCTGCCATGAAGTGATGGGACCAGATGCCATGATCTTAGTTTTCTGAATGTTGAGCTTTAAGCCAACGTTTTCACTCTCCTCTTTCACTTTGATCAAGAGGCTCTTTAGTTCTTCTTCAATTTCTGATAGAAGGGTGGTGTCATCTGCATATCTGACGTTATTGATATTTCTCCTGGCCATCTTGATTCCAGCTTGTGCTTCCTCCAGCCCAACGTTTCTCGTGATGTACTCTGCACGTAAGTTAAATAAGCAGTGTGACAATATACAGCCTTGACGTACTCCTTTTCCTATTTGGAACCAATCTGTTGTTCTATATCCGGTTCTAACTGTTCCTTTCTGACTTGTATACAGTTTTACTGTACATTATTTTATAGCATGCATAAGCATACATACAAACTAATGTATAATAAATGCATGTATCAACATTAAGTTTACAGTCTATGAACTCAGAAAAAATTTAGATTATTTAGTAATAATAGAATGACTGGAAATATGAATTTATTCTCAAAACACAGAGACTCATTACAGTAGTAAGTTTCTTGCTGTGTTTTAGGATATAAATTCTTAATCCTGACAGGGTTACATAGGAAAATGTGAGCTAGATCTGCTACTTCACAGAAGGCTGAATGAGAAGAGTGAACACATCTCTCTTTTCAATTATATGACCATTATCTCACAGGCTCTACAAAAATTTTAATATATTTTTCTGGTACACAATTACTTAATATCATGATTTCACATGATATTTTATAAGGTCCTCTTCTTACACCTGTTGTAAATTATTTAAATGATATTTTAAAATTAATTAATCATTTTTGATGTCACCTTGTAGTCTTTAAAATTATTTATTTTTTAATTGATGAATAATTGCTTTATAATTGCAATAGTTTCTGCCAAACATCAACATGAATCAGCCATTAAAAGAGTCCAGTATTTAAAAGTTGTTACATACTAGTTACTTGCAACTGTTAAATTATTACAGTAAATTGAGCTTTCATTGTTGAATATACATATAAAACAATACTATATATATTTAAATAGTAATTGCAAGTTAAATATAAAAATACTATAAAGTTGGAATGGTCCTTGTGTCATCATTTCTAACAGAATTCTGACCACTTAGGAATTGTAGTTTTTATTCAAATTGCTAATGCAAACCTTTTGCATTTTTTTCTATAGCTATGAAGAAGTGGAAAACTACCATCTTCGAAATTCTTTCCTCATCAAATGAATTACATTTATGCCTACTGTATATGACAAATAATGTTTCCTCTGGTTATTCATCCAAAACGTACTGAAGACTTAATGCATGTCATATGCTTAAAAAACAACAACAATAATAATAACAACAACAAAAACCCTATTCTCCTCCACTCAGTTCCCCATATAGAGGGAGAATAGTGGAGGAGCTGCAGGAATAACAAAGGTGATGACTAGCTGAGTCTTGGAGGCTCACTTCTGATGGTGATACCTTACAGTCAGACATTGGGCAATATAGGTGAAAGCATAACAAGGAATCGAATTTGATAAACAGGCAGAAGCATAAAGTGACACTATCTGCTACCCAAGCCATGTGTGATTGGATATGCGGTGAAACTGATGAAAAAAGAAAGGCAGTGATGAATGGATAAATGAGATTACCCAGGAAATTTGAAAAAGAGACATCAAAATTATAGTTTATGGAGCTGTCATTGCTCAATCGTGGTAGACTAGAGCTGGGAGAGTCATATCTGAACCGTACGCCTGCTGGCCAGAGAAATCAAGTCTTCATAAGAAGGAACAAAGATGTCAGAGAAAATAAGCAACAAAATGAGAGGGGGAGAGAAAAATTATCGTACATATTTTAAGTACATAAAACAGGATTGAGAACCAGAGAGATGGCAACATGAACAGATTTTAGCTTTGCTGTTGGCTCTGAAGGTGCAAAAATGAAGCTATGAAAAATGAAGCACCTAGTACAGGAGCTTGCAAAAATTGGTGCTAAACAGAAAAAGGGGTCAAGATGATAGAGAAGACTCAGCTCACCTCCTCTCATAGGCACAACAAAATTACAACTATTTTAAAGCAACTATTGAGGAGAAAGACTTGAGG
This sequence comes from Moschus berezovskii, assembly GCF_049115385.1. Classification (NCBI taxonomy): domain Eukaryota; kingdom Metazoa; phylum Chordata; class Mammalia; order Artiodactyla; family Moschidae; genus Moschus; species Moschus berezovskii. The sequence goes on along the minus strand of NC_142467.1, from coordinate 6,275,880 downwards.
ACAAGCAGAAAAGCTAGGGTACAAGCTAGGGTAAAAGCTTTTGTACAGCTAAAGAAACAATCAATACAAGGAAAAGGCCACCTCATGAATTGGAGGAGATATTTGCAAACAATACATCCAACAAGGGGTTAATAGCTAAAATACACAAAAGAGCTCATACAACTCTGTATCAAAACAAACAACCCAATTTAAAAATGGGCAGATGACCCGACTAGATATTTTTCCAAAAGAAGACATATTAATGGCCAATAGGCATATGGAAAGATGCCCAACATCACTCATTATCAGGGAAATACAACTCAAAGCCACAATGAGATATGACATTACATCTGTCAGAATGTCTATTATCAGAAATGCAAATAATATTTATTGGCAAGGATGTGGAGAAAAGAGAACCATCATGACTGTTGGTGGGAATGTAAGTTGCCACAGTCACTAAGGAAAACATATAGTGATATAGTGATGGCTCAAAAAACTAAAAATATAACTGCAGAACAACCCAGCAATTCCCATCCTGGGCATTTACTTGAAGAAAATAAAAGCATTAACTGGAAAAGATAAATGCATCCCTACGTTAACTGCAGCATTATTTACAATAGCCAAGATATGGACACAAGTGCCCCTGATTTGATGAATAGATAAAGATGGAGCATAAATGCACAGTGAGATATCAGTCATATAAAGGAGGAAACCTACCATTAGAAGTAATAACACAGATGCATCTAGAGGCATTATGCCAATTGAAATAAGTCAAATAGAGAAACCACGACTATATCATTTTGTTCATATATCAAATATAAAAACAAAGCAGGTGACAAGACTAAACAGAAACAGGGACACAGACACACAGAACAAACAGGCAGATGCCAGAGGGAATGGACTGGAGGAGAGGGGTACATGAGTGAAGGGAGAGGCTGACTTACAACATAAAATCTCAGGCATAAAAGGCGCGACGTATGGAATGTAGTTCACGGTCACGGAGTAGTTTCCTGTGGTGACACATGACCACTAGACCTGTCATGGTGATGAGTTTGAAATGGATACGACTCACTGTGTTGTGTACCAGGAGTTAATATAGTCTTATAGAACAATTACATTTCAGACACAAACCCAGGAACAGAGTCAAGGAAGAAGAGACGGTATTTGTGGCTACCAGAGTTTGGAGGAGGGGAAATTGGATGAAGACCATCAAAAAGTACAAACTTTCTCTTATGAGATGAATAGGAGAAAATGACAGCACTTCTTATTTAAGGTTTTTACAACTTTGCTGTAGAGCAGAGATTGGCACAATATTGTACATCAACTATACTTCAAAAAACAAAAAAAAGATTGAGTATTACGGAAGAGTGGAGAAAAGAAGAGAAAATCAGAGATAAACATAGACAAAAAGTAAGTGTCAGGTACAACAAGAAATAAAGACGAAAGGGGAGCAGTGCAACACATCGGTAAACACTCATTTGAGTTGTACAAGCAAGTATGATGCGTTATGAGCAAAAGAGAACTGCTAACTTAAAATCATTGACTCTAAAGGTCACGAAGCAGACAATACAAACAATCTAACTACAGAATACAATATAAATGAAAAATTAAATATACATGAAATTAAAAGACGCTTACCCCTTGGAAGGAAAGTTATGACCAACCTAGACAGCATATTAAAAAGCAGAGACATTACTTTGCCAACAAAGGTCCGTCTAGTCAAGGCTATGGTTTTTCCCGTGGTCATGTATGGATGTGAGAGTTGGACTGTGAAGAAAGCTGATCACCGAAGAATTGATGCTTTTGAACTGTGGTGTTGGAGAAGACTCTTGAGAGTCCCTTGTACTGCAAGGAGATCCAACCAGTCCATCCTAAAGATCAGTCCTGGGTGTTCATTGGAAGGACTGATGCTAAAGCCGAAACTCCAATACTTTGGCCACCTCATGCGAAGAGTTGACTGACTGGAAAAGACTCTGATGCTGGGAGGGATTGGGGGCAGGAGGAGAAGGGGACGACAGAGAATGAGATGGCTGGATGGCATCCCCGACTCTGTGGACATGAGTTTGAGTGAACTCCGGGAGTTGGTGATGGACAGGGAGGCCTGGCATGCTGTGATTCATGGGGTCGCAAAGAGTCGGTCACGACTGAGCGACTGAACTGAACCTGTTTAAAACTTTATTATTTTTTAATATTTAAAAGTTTTGCTAGTGAACTGGCTTGGGTGGTAACTAAAATAATCCAAGAGACCCCTATGTTCTAGTGTTTATAATCAACATATAATCAGCAGCTATGTTGATTTTCAGTTCAGTCCAGTTCAGTTCAGTTCAGTCGCTCAGTCATGTCCAGCTCTTTGAGACACCATGGACTGCAGTGTGCTAGGCCTCTGTATCTATCACCAACTCCCGGTGTTTACTGAAACTTAAGTCCATTGAGTCAGTGATGCCATCCAACCATCTCATCCTCCGTTGTCCCCTTCTCCTCCTGCCTTCAATCTTTCCCAGCATCAGGGTCTTTTCAAATGAGTCATCTCTTCTCATCAGGTGGCCAAAGTATTGGAGTTTCAGCTTCAACATCAGTCCTTCCATCTTTATAATCTCAATTGTATAATTGAGATTATATAATAATCAATTTTATAATTTATAATTTATTGAATGAATGATTTGTTTAGGTAAATAAAACAATATTCATGGGGTCGCAAAGAGTTGGACATGACTGAGCTACTTCACTTTCACTTTAACATAAATAAATCTTTCACAGGAAGACTTTTAATGACTGAACATGAAATAACATGATTGAGAAATTTCTCCCAAAAGTTGCTGCTACCTTCTTTCTAGAATCTTTCATCATCATGTGAAAGTGGAAGTTGCTCAGGAGTGTCTGACTCTTTGTGACCCCATGGACTGTAGCCTGCCAGGCTCCTCTCCCCATGGAATTCTCCAGGCAAGAATACTGGAGTGGGTAGCCTATCCCTTCTCCAATGGATGTTCCCAACCCAGGAATCGAACCAGGGTCTCCTGCATTGCAGGCGGATTCTTTACCAGCTCAGCTACCAGGGAAGCCTTTTCATCTCCATGCATAGTGTTAAAATACTGTGGCCTTCCTTCTAGAAATTTAAAATGATACAATGATGCCGTCTTCTATTTCCATTTCTATTCAGAATTCTGAAGTTACCAGACAGCAACACATAATAGCACAAAAATAAACATTAGTAAGAAGGTCATAAAAGTAATACCATAATTTTTAATGAAATAATTGTCTAGGAAGATTATTCTAAATAATCTAAATTGAGGTTTTAGAATTAATTAAATTTCAACAAAGATGCTGAAAAAAACTTCAGTACACAAAAATCAACTGAATTTTCACATATTAAAAATGAATAGATAGAAGCTTAGAATAATTCTTTTTAAAATTGACTCAAAAACAAAAAGAAATTAGAATAAATTTTGTGAAAGATAAACTGAAATGGGGGTAATGTGCAATATTTATAGTTTGAAAATCAATATTTTAAATATGACAATTCTACCAAGTTAAATTATATCTCCAACCTTATCTCAGCCAAAATCAAAGAACTTTTATTCCCACGAAAATTTTTAAGTTTATTTTACAAAATAAATGGAAGTTCATGGAACCAAAAATAGCCAAAGCAATCCTGATGAAGAACAATTTTAGAATTACACATCAGACACAAGAGATCAAACCAGTCAATTCAAAAGCTGAAGCTCCAATACTTTGGCCACCTGATGCGAAGAGCTGACTCATTGGAAAAGACCCTGATGCTGGGAAAGATTGAGGACAGGAGGAGAAAGGGACGATAGAGGATGAGGTGGTTGAATGGCATCACCGACTCAATTGACATGAGTTCAAGGAAATTCTAGGAGACAGTGAGGAGCAGGGAAGTCTGGAATGCTGCCTTTCATAGAGTTGCAAAGAGTCAGACACAACTTAGCTACTGAACAGCAACAACACAAACAGACAACACTAGTCCTAACCGACAGCTTACAGAAAATAAAAGTACAGAATCAATGCAATTTGATATGAAATAGTGGAGAATGAGAAAGAACAGAAAGACATGAAAGAGGCTAGGAATAACGGGCTGTCACACACATATATATGTACCTGTCTGTCTGCCTTCTTACCTATACTGATACAACTGAACGCATCACTAGTGTAGCTGCCACCCAAACTGCAACATCCAGAGACTCTACAGAAGGGGAAAGGATCTTTGACCTCGTTACAGGAGGTCTGTGATGTACTAAGTACTTTTGTGTAAACAAAAATATCAGACAGTACCAACCATCTTCATAAAATATTGTTCTATTCACCTAAACAAGTCATTCATTCAACAAATTATGAAGCATATATCATTTGCCAGGCAAACAAAATACAGCGAAACTTACTGCTTTCATACCATATACATCGTAATTAGTGAGGCAAATAATATGCAACTAAACAATTATTTAAAAAATGAAAGTTGCCATGAATTCAAATCAAGTATGGCATGGGTACAGAGTGTTGAGAGCTCCCTTTCAGATAAAACAACTGAAAAGGAAGGGCTGACATTTGAGCAGAGGGCCTGCTCAAAGGAGAGAGTGGGTCATGACATATCTGTTGAGACATACTCTAGGCAGAGAAGACAACAGCAAAGACTAAAGCAGGGGATGCCATCAACAGTTGAGGATCAGATTCTGTACAGCAAACTAGGTAACATCTTTGAAATTTTTCCTCACAATTGAAAAGATGCCATCAGATGAAGGTGGCGCTAGTGGTAAAGCTCCCGACTGCTAAGGCAGGAGACGTAAGAGATGCAGCTTCCATCCCCAGGTTGGGAAGATCCCTTGGAGGAGGGAGTGGTAACCCATGCCAGTATTCTTGCTTGGAGCATCCCATGGACAGAGGAGTCTGGCGGTTACAGTCCATGGGGTCGCAGAGTCGGACACAACTGAAACGACTTATCATGCACACACACACATCAGATAAATCTGGTTAGGGAACACACTCTGACTTACAAACCAAAGGAGCCAACAGGACTGTGGCAGAAAAAGACTGAAAGCAGAGAGGAAGGTTTTTTTTATCATAACTGACAAAATGTGATGGTGACTTGGACCACTGTGGCAGCAGTGTGGGTGCTAGAAATGTCTTGTTTGGCAAAATTCCAAAGTGGAGGTGGCCAGCATTTCTAATATACTGGATATGTGATGTAATGCAAAGAGAGGAATATAAAACCTTTTGCTTAAGAAAATAAAACTGGGAATATGGAGGACTAATTTATTTCAGTGAGAAATGGTAGAGGAAAATATGATTTAAAATGATGCTTACATTAAAATGTAAGTACAAAAGCTGAAAACACTCTCGAATTTCTGTTTCTGTTTCTTTTTTTTTTTAACAGAGATGTTAATGCTGGTAATTGCTTACAAAGGTGTGGGAAAAACATGTTCATACGCTGGAAGGTTTGCTGTGTTGCCATTCAGTTACTCCGTTGTGTCCAAAATTTTGCAGCCCCATGGACAGCATGACGCCAGGCTTCCCTGTCATTCGCCATCTCCTGGAATTTGGTTAAACTCATGTCCATTGCCTTGGTGATGCCAGCCAACCATCTCATCCTCTGTCGTCCCCGTCTCCTCCTGCCTTCTCTTTCCCAGCATCATGGTCTTTTCCAGTGAGTCAGTTCTTCTCATCAGGTGGCCAAATATTGGAGCTTCAAATTCAGCATCAGTCATTCCAATGAATATTGAGGGTTGATTTCCTTTAGGATGGACTGGTTGGATCTCCCTGCAGTCCAAGGGACTCTCAAGAGTCTTCTCCAACACCACACTTTAAAAGCATCAATTCTTTGGCACTCAACCTTCTTTATGGTCCAACTCTCACATCCATACATGACTACTGGAAAAACCACAGCGTTGGCTATATGTACTTTTGTTGGCAAAGTAATGCCTCTGCTTTTTAATATGCTGTTAGTTTTGTCAGGGCTTTTTTCTTGTTTTTCTCCCAAGGAGAAAGCATCTTTAAATTTCATGACTGCAGTCACCATCTGCAGTGATTTTGGAGCCCAAGAAAATAAGGTCTGTCACTGTTTCCACTGTTTCCCCATCTATTTGCCATGAAGTGATGGGACCAGATGCCATGATCTTTTTTTTTTTTTGAATGTTGAGTTTTAATCCAGTGTTTTCACCCTCCTCTTTCACTTTCATCAAGAGGATCTTTAGTTCCTCTTCACATTCAGCCATAAGGGTGGTGTCATCTGCATATCTGAGGTTATTGATATTTCTCCTGGAAATTTTGACCCAACTTGTTCTTCATCTGGCCCAGCATTTCACATGATGTACATTGCTGCTGCTGCTAAGTCGCTTCAGTTGTGTCCAACTCTGTGTGACCCCATAGACAGCAGCCCACCAAGCTCCCCCATCCCTGGGATTCTCCAGGCAAGAACATTGGAGTGGGTTGCCATTTCCTTCTCCAATGCATGAAAGTGAAAAGTGAAAGTAAAGTCGCTCAGTTGTGTCCGACTCTTAGCGACCCCATGGACTGTAGCCCACCAGGCTCCTCCATCCATGGGATTTTTCCAGGCAAGAGTACTGGAGTGGGGTGCCATTGCCTTCTCCGATGTACACTTCATATAAGTTAAATAAGCAGAATGACAATATACAGCCTTGATGTACTCCTTTTCCAATTTGGAACCATTCTGTTTTTCCATGTCTGGTTCTAACTGTTTCATCTTGACCTGCATACAGGTTTCTCAGGAGCAGGTCTGGTGGTCCATCTCTTTAAGAACTTTCCACAGTTTCTTGTGATCTACAGAGTGAAAGGCTTTAGCACAGTCAATAAAGGAAATTGTATTTTTTGGAATCCCCTTTCTATTCTGATGATCCAATGGATGTTGGCAATTTGACCTCTGGTTCCTCAGCCTTTTCTAAACCCATCTTGTCTATCTGGAATTTCTCAATTTATGTACTGTTGAAACCTAGTTAGTATGATTTTGTGCACTACCTTGCTATCATGTGAAATCATTGCAATTGTGCAGTAGTTTGAACATTCCTTGGCATTGCCTTTCTTTGGGATTGGAATAAAAACTGACCTTTTCCAGTCCTATGGCAAAGGTGGAAAGGTAGTATCATGCTTGTTAATATTGTCCATAAATTATATCCAGATTCCTAACAATTATGGAAATAGGCATAGAAACATTCTTGGGATAAAATAAAAAGTCAAAAAGAAGCTTTTCTTTATCTCTGCCACAGTAGCTAACAATGTTCCAGATGGTGGATGCATTATACCTTTGCATATCTGGTTTAGAGAGACACGAAACAGTAACCCATGATTACCCAATGGTGGATATGTAGTCTGAATAATAAATATACCAGTGAAATGCTGGAGTTCTTTATTATGGCAGTTTAAACTATCATTTCCTGACTGATAATTTATAACTACTGAAAGATTAGTTAGCAATTTGGAGAAATGGACTTTTGTCAGATGGACAAAGATCTGTCTCCAAAGCTCTGGTTTTTCCAGTAGTCATATATGGATGTGAGTGTTGTACTATAAAGAAAGCTGAGTGCTGAAGAACTGATGTTTTTGAACTGTGATGTTGGAAAAGACTCAAGAGTCCCTTGGACAGCAAGGAGATCAAACCTGTCAATCCTAAAGGAAATCAGTCTTGAATATTCATTGGAAGGACTGATGCTGAAGCTGAAACTCCAATACTTTGGCCATCTGAGGTGAAGAACTGACTTATTTGAAAAGACCCTGATGCTGAGAAAGATTGAAGGTGGGAGGAGAAGGGGAAAACAGAGGATGAGATGGTTGGATGGCATCACCTACTTGATGGACATGAGTTTGAGCAAGCTCCGGGATATGGTGCTCGATAGATAAGTGTGGCATGTTGCAGTACATGGGGTCACAAAGTGTTGGACACGACTGAGCGACTGAACTGAACTTGGGGAAATGGATTGTTTCTTCCTTTCTTCTTGCATTCATACCGTTAACCTGGGTCTTCCATTAAAATGATGCAATGGGGAAGCCAGCTGGCAGCGCAGATAGGAAATGTAATTTATATTTTCTAACTTGAAGTTAAAATGAATTACAGAAGGGTGGGTTTGGACATAAGAGACAAGAGACTATTTGGCACTGTCCACTCTGTTGGTTTTTCAGTGGAAGAGAATAACCAAGTTTCTTCCTAAGAGGATGGAGCTATCCTTCTTTCAGAGGAAGATAATGTACTCTTCCAAACAAGGAAGACCAAAGCCTTCAGTCACTTCATTTGCCTCTGAGTAATGACAGTTGATCTTCTGGTGTATTTCCCACTAATAAGGATATCATCATTTTTTTTTTCAACCTCAATTACATTAGTAACTTATCCCCAAAGACCTGTTTCCTCAGAGGGCTTCTGGCTCCAATATTTTTATCAGTCAGTCTTCAATCATGCAAACAAATTTCTCAAGGAATATAAATGAAGGTAGTTCAGATCATTTGTGTTTCAAAGATGTAATTGAAGAACTGAAGAAACCGCAGGGGATCAGTCAGTTTAGTAAATAATGAACAACTACTGGACGACACTGCTGCTGGGAGCTGGGGCAGCAAAGGTAGAATGATGCTGCTTCACACCTGGGATTGGTTTTCCCAGCTGGAGTTTGTGCTGGCTATGTTTGATCTGGCTAAGCAGGACGCCAAGGGCTCACCCCCATTCCCTTTGTATACAGTTGCTGCTGCTGCTAAGTCTCATCATGTCCAACTGTGTGCGACCCCAGAGATGGCAGCCCACCAGGATTCCCTGTCCCTGGGAGTCTCCAGGCAAGAACACTGGAGTGGGCTGCCATTTCCTTCTCCAATGCATGAAAATGAAAAAAAGTGAAGTAGCTCAGTCCTGTCTGACTCTTAGCAACCCCATGGACTGCAGCCCACCAGGCTTCTCCATCCACGGGATTTTCCAGGCAAGAGTACTGGAGTGGCGTGCCATTGCCTTCTCCGGCGTACAGCTGCTACTACTGTCTTACGTTCTGCTACCACACTCCTGTTGCTGTCTCCTGCTACTCCCACTTTCTTGTTTTTCTCACCGTGCCATTTCCACCAGCAAAGCTGGGACAACCATTGTTAGAGACACTCAGAAGCCATAAAAGCATCTTGTAATTTTTCCTATCTTCCAATCTCCTGCCAGAGTCTCATTTTAGCAGTACTTTGCCAACAAAGGTCTGCCTAGTCAAGGCTATGGTTTTTCCAGTGGTCATGTATGGATGTGAGAGTTGGACTGTGAAGAAAGCTGATCGCCAAAGAATTGATGCTTTTTGAACTGTGGTGTTGGAGAAGACTCTTGAGTGTCCCTTGGACCGCAAGGAGATCCAACCAGTCCATCCTAAAGGAGATCAATCCTGGGTGTTCATTGGAGGGACTGATGCTAAAGCTGAAACTACAATACTTTGGCCACCTCACACAAAGAGTTTACTCACTGTAAAAGACTCTGATGCTGGGAAGGATTGGGGGCTGGAGAAGAAGGGGACGACAGAGAATGAGATGGCTGGATGGCATCACCGACTCGATGGACATGAGTTTGAGTGAACTCCAAGAGTTGGTGATGGACAGGGAGGCCTGGCGTGTTGTGATTCATGGGGTCGCAAAGAGTTGGACACGACTGAGCAACTGAACTGAACTGAACTGAACAGGAAGGTATCTGGCAAGAGAATCTGTGAAATATAATTTGTGTCATCCCAGGAAGAAATGGTGCCTGGGTTGGACAGATTCCTAGGATACTAACAGATATCAGATAGTAGACTACAGAAGAGCAAAATGAAAAAAAAAAAAAAACAGCTTGAGGCTGGCTGCATTTGATACACTGGGTGGATATAAAGGTCTAAAATTCAAGGGAAAGGTCTGGGATGGAAATAATTATTTCTCTATAGATGATGATCGCTCAAAGAATAACTGTAAAAAGAGAAGAAAATCTGTGACAGGGCACAATCTGAGGTTACTCTTCAAAACATACATTAACAAGTTGTGCGCCATCAAAAGAGATTAAGGACGGAGGAAAAAGCCAAGGTGCTGCTATTGCAAAATTTAATAAAAGTGATGTTTCAAACATAAGAAAGCAATCATGTCAAATGCTGCTGTCCCTGAGAAAAAATGAGGGCTGAGAGCTAACCCAGAGTTTGGATGTTATGGTGGAATTAGTAACCTGGATGGTAGCTGCTGCTGGCGAATGCAGGGGACAATTAGATGAGATTTAAGGAGACTAGGATAAGAAATCATGATTCTGAACACGTACAGTATTTAAGCAATCTCATTTGAAGTGAGGGAAGCATATTAAACAGCTATAAAACTTGGAGGAGAATGAAGATCAAGAGAAAGCTGTCCTTTTATCTTCATTTTTAAGGTGGGAGATAATGTGAATTATTTTTATGCTTATAGGAGTGATACAGTGTAGAGGAAATGTTTTAGAACACAGAATAGACTTTTTTTTTTCCAAAATAGATATACAGATGGTCAACAGACATGTGAAATAATGCTCAACAAATGGAAATCAAAACCACAATGAGATATTGTCTCATATCTGTAGAATAGCCATCATCAAAGAGACAAGCATGAAGAAGTGTGAGGAAGAATATGGAGAAAAGCTGAGCCCTTCTCCACAGTCAGGAATGTTATAAAATGGGAACCATTATAGAAAGAAAACATGAAGCTTCCTCAGAAAATTAAAGATAAAAAAAAATACCATACAGTTCAGCAATTCCACTCCTGGTATTTATCTGAAAAGGTGAGCCCTTCTCCACAGTCAGGAATATTATAAAATGGGAACCATTATAGAAAGAAAACATGAAGCTTCCTCAGAAAATTAAAGATAAAAAAAAATACCATACAGTTCAGCAATTCCACTCCTAGTATTTATCTGAAGAAGATGAAAGCACTTATTTTCAAAGACACATGCACCCCTTCCTTGTTACAATGTTATTTATGAAAGCCAAGATAAAGAAGCAACCTCAGTGTCCATGGATAGATGGATGGATAAAAAAAATGTGGTAAATATATACATTAGAAAATTCAGCTGAATAAACAAGAATGAAATCCTGCCATTTGTGACAACATGGGTGGATTTCGAGGCTATGAAGCTAAGTGAAATAAGTTAGACAGCAAAAGATAATTACTGTGTGATTTCAGTCAGATGCAGAATCCAAAAAACAAACAAACAGGCAAAACTAAACTGGAAGATACAGGGAACAGATTGCTAACTGCCAGAGGGAAGGGAGCTGGGAGGTGGGAAACTGGGTTAAGGAGCCGAGAGGTAAACTTCCAGTTACAAAAAAATATATATATATGGAGATGTACATCATAGTGACATCTAACATGGTGCCAATAACATTGAACTGCATTTTTGAAAGAGTGACTCTTTAAACTTTTCATCATAAAAGAAAAAAGTTTCTGTAGCTTTGACATATTTATGATGGAGACCAGTTTGTAGTGCTTACAGATATCAAATCAAAACAGTGTGTACCTGAAACAAGCATAATATTACATCAATCATACTTCAAAAAAATAAATAAAAGATTTTTTAAAAAGAAGAGAGAAAAGAAAACTGTAGGAGGAAGTTCCTTGACTGACGGGGTAGAAGCCAGCACACAGGGAGAAAGGCTTGAATTGTAAAGGAATAATGTTATTTTATATACATAGCAGAAACTGGCTGAACATGTATTTAAATAAATACATGTTATTTATCTATATTATATAGATTTATTATACAGATAGATATACTCAATATTATATATCTATAATTGGTACTGGAAGATGTAGAAGTTTTTCTTCTAACATTTTGTTCTTCCTTAATGGAGAAATATGAAAGAGGCCCCTGATACTCAGAATCAACTAATAATAACAGCAAGTGTTCAGTGTTATTAGGAGCTGACCTGACATTCACAGTTATGTCAAGATGTTCTCTTATTAAACATAAGAAATGTCACAGAAATGATATTGGAAAAGATCACACTAGTGATGGGCATTTTCTGTATCTTGTCTGTGGTGGAAATTATACAACTGTATTCAATTATCAAAGTTCAAACTTTACACTTAAGAAATTAGATTTTATTGTATGCAAATTATACCTTAATAAATACTGAAAAGAAGTCAGTGGAGTTAAAAAGGAATTCCGTCTTTATGTGTATTCCTGAGAGCACAAATCAAGATAACTAACATTGGGTGTAGCATAAGGTGAGCACTTCAAAACAAAATTAATTCTTACTTCAGAGTATTGTCTCACCGTTATTCCAGTTCAATATACAGTACTAGGTTTTCTTAATTGAGCAACTCTAATCTCAGAACTTAGATGAAATTCTGTCTATGTAGTAAGGTCCAATTCTACTTAGCAAACAAGGTCCAATTAATGTCCAAAGCATAATTCCTTGAAAAAAATAAAAATGCATATTACATGGGCATTTAAAATTGTGATTACTAAAAATATGTGGATGCTAGCAACCCACTCCAGTACTCTTGCCTGGAAAATCCCATGGGCAGAGGAGCCTGGTAGGCTGCATTCCATGGGGTCACGAAGAGTCGGACATGACTGAGCGACTTCACTTTCACTTTTGACTTTCATGCATTGGAGAAGGAAATGGCAACCCACTCCACTGTTCTTGCCTGGAGAATCCCAGGTATGGGGGAGCTTGGTAGGCTGCCATCTATGGGGTCACACAGAGTCAGACATGACTGATGCGACTTAGCAGCAGCAGCAGCAGCTCAAAACTGGGTAAACTTGTGATTTTACCAAGAGAATGCCATCCTTGGCAGCCATATCGTCAACTTTTTCTAATGCCAAGTTTTCAGAGTAAATTTATCTCATAGGCACAGTTATTTATAGCTATTCTAAACTAATAAAGGGCCGTATGGGTGGGATTCACTCTAGAACCACGATGAAGTGAGACTGAAATACAAAACCAAGCATTGCCTCATAATCTTGTTTAAGCACAGACAAATTTTGATCACTGTGTAAAGTACAAAAATACCAAATATCACTAGCAATTGTTGGCTTCAGGGCACTGACGGCGGAAGATTACTGGTTGAGAAGAAGGTGGATTTTGGAAGTGTGAATAGGGTTATTAATTAACTTCGGTTCTAGAAAGAATAAGTTTTAAATATTGCAGGTAGTGCTCCAAGGATAGGGTAATTGAAATGGAGATTTGGAATCTGTTGCATTTATTATAATGACAAGTTTTAGGTCATCATATTAGGAGTATAAGGTGGAGGGAAAAAAATCAATAAAAGTACAGTCAAGGAACCAAATGGACAGGATGTTGGATGGATTATTCAAATGGTAATGCAATTAGAAAAACGTTGACCAGGACAGTGATAGAGTAGATGTCAGTAAAGCAGATACTAAAATTATCCCCGAACAAGGAGAACTGGCCAGAAAGATTGCACAGAGAGTGATGATAGGCGTGTGTGTTGCCTTCTGTGAATTTCAGTGGAGCTGAGACAGTGTGGCTACGCGTGTCTATGAGGGCCAGAGATACAACAGACTAAAAGTAGGCATTAAGAGTAAGAAGAACCACCTACTTGCAAGTGGAAAGATTACCATCTGCAAGGGTGTAGTGGAATTAGCGAGCCCAGAGGACAGCCTAGATCACACTACAGGAATAAGTTAAAGTGATGGCTTAGAGACAGTTCTGAGGATCTGCAACATACCTTGGTGACAGTTCAGGAGTTCCAGAGGTACACGGAGAGGACTTGCGGACTGGGAATGACATGGGCTATAAATCAGATTTGGCAACATGTGAAGTTTTTGCAGATGACACCACCCTTATGGCAGATAGTGAAGAGGAACTCAAAAGCCTCTTGATGAAAGTGAAAGAGGAGAGTGAAAAGGTTGGCTTGAAACTCAACATTCAGAAAACAAAGATCATGGCATCTGGTCCCATCGCTTCATGGGAAATGGATGGAAAAACAGTGGAAACTGTCAAACTTTATTTTTTGGGCTTCACAATCACTGCGGATGGTGATTGCAGCCATGAAATTAAAAGACGCTTACTCCTTGGAAGGAAAGTTATGACCAACCTAGATAGTATATTAAAAAGCAGAGACATTACTTTGCCAACAAAGGTCCGTCTAGTCAAGGCTGTGGTTTTTCCCATGGTCATGTATGGTTGTGAGAGTTGGACTGTGAAGAAAGCTGATCGCCGAAGAATTGATGCTTTTGAACTGTGGTGCTGGAGAAGACTCTTGAGAGTCCCTTGGACTGCAAGGAGATCCAACCAGTCCATTCTAAAGGAGATCAATCCTGGGTGTTCATTGGAAGGACTGATGCTAAAGCTGAAACTGCAATACTTTGGCCACCTCATGTGACGACTTGACTCACTGGAAAAGAGTCTGATGCTGGGAGGGAGGAGATGGGGACGACAGAGGATGAGATGGCTGGATGGCATCACCGACTCAATGGACATGAGTTTGAGTGAACTCTGGGAGTTGGTGATGGACAGGGAGGCCTGGCGTGCTGTGATTCATGGGGTCGCAGAGTCAGACACGACTGAGCGACTGAACTGAACTGAACTGAACTGAAGTAATTGGAGGATAAGAATATAGTTATTTGAGACTAAAAAAGACAGAATTCTATTTATGGTGATGCTGGAAATATCAGTCATGATTAAACAAGACCAGATGATCCCTCCAGGGAAGTGGATAACCAGGTCTCAAATGAAAAATCACTTAATGGCAACTAGTTTTCTCAGAATTTGGAAATTGTGGTAAAAATGTATGAGAAAGACAAAAAACAAAATTTTTATGTAATAAGGAGCATGCCTTAAATCCCTTTTAGAAGATAACAATGCACATGAACAAAATATTCAGATTGTTTGGCAAAAGTGCGAGGAATCTTTCCTGCATCGGGAAATTGATGAAGCAAGGGAAATCTGAAAAGATTCAGGGTACAGACACTTCGTTTGAAGCGAAGAAAGGTTGTAATTTTTTTTCTGTAAAATATACACCTTACAGAAAATGTGTTAATACTAATAAATCCATTTAATACAAATATAAAACTAGGAAGTGAAAACACTGAGAAGCTATTATTGTGTAAAACTTCTAAAATTAAATGCCGTATAGTCTATGCAAAAACTGTTTAAACAGATTTTACTTCTACTTCCATTAGATTAGCTTTGAAACTTGAAATAGTGAGTATAATGAAGTAATCCACTCAGCACTTGACTTTCCCAAATTCATTTTAATATTTTCTTCTTTTCTTTTTTTTAAAAAAATAAGTTGCAGACAACTTCTAAAGCATTTCCTCTACCAAAAGCATTTTGAGGAAACCAGATCTAGATGCTTATAGACTATGTTAATTAAAATGCTCCAAGCAGTTTTCACTTTTTAGAACAGAACATTTAGTAAAGCAATTGTTCAACAACTCTCACAAATTTATTCCCTATGTGTAGGTGTGTGTGTGTGCATGTTCATGGGCATGTGTGCACACACTCGTGTGCATGAATGTGAGTGGTGTATGGAGATGAGGTTTATTAAAGCCTTCAAGCACAGTTTTTAGGTGTCAGAATAGCAATTCATATTTCTTTGACACTGTATCTAAGGTACATTTCTTAGAAGGTAAGTGCTTCATAGTAGCTGATATACCTTAATAATACTGACACAGTGAAAGGAGGTTACATTGAGGAAGAGATAGATTAAGTGACATGCTTTTCATATTTGAAAGGATCACTGTTATCGAGGACTACATGCTTCTTTTACTCCTCTTTTGCAGTAATTTTCCTTCATTTCTTATATAATAGGGTACCATGAAATGACTTCCAGGAGCATGTCACAGATTAAATCAAGGGGGAATGACACAGCACTGCCATTCCCAGGAGGGTTGGAGCACTTCCGGGAATGATTAAAAAGCAGGGCCTTCCCTACTGACTATTGAGGTGGGATGTATACAGTGGAGAGGACAGTCCCATTGAGCAGGTGTCAATTATAAAAGTGTTTGAAAATAGCAACCTTTCTTTTTCTGAGGATATTTCAAATTTGTGGCTGTTATATCTGATATGCTTGTAGCACAGGTCTGTAATTTCCTCCATAACTTCAAATGAAAAGCTGTGAGGCAGCATCAGACCAAGTTGATATATTTAAAATCTGATGTGTCTAATGATTTTTTAATCAAAATGTATTTTGATTTAAGGAAATTAATTTTATACTGTTAACAATACCAAATGTCAGATGAACAAAGCTAAAAAATTCATTAGCTGCCTTTTTGAGATTGCTAATCCACTTTAATTATATTTTCTACAAACCTTTTTCTTTACATTACCTTGTATTTAAATACCTACTGAGCTATTCTTGACGAAAGTAAGTTAATATTGAATTCAGTTCAGTTGTTCAGTCATGTCTGACTCTTTGTGGCCCCATAGACTGTAGCACGCCAGGCTTCCCTGTCCATCACCAGTTCCCGGAGCTTGTTCAAATTTGTGTCCATCAAGTTGGTGATGCCATCCAACTAGCTTGTCCTCTGTCATTGCACCTTCAATCTTTCCCAGCATCAGGGTCCTTCTCAGTGAGTCAGTTCCTCGCATCAGGGGGCCAAAGTGTTAGAGTTTCAGCTTCAGTATCAGTCCTTCCAATGAATATTCAGGACTGATCTCCTTTAGGATTAACTGATTTGACTCCTTGTTGTTCAAGGGACTCTCAAGAGTCTTCTCCAACAACGCAGTTCAAAAGCATCAGTTCTTCAGTGCTAAACTTTATTCTTTATTGTCTAACTCTCACATCCATACATGACTACTGCAAAAACCATAGCTTTGATTATGTGGACCTTTGTTGGTAAAGTAAGGTCTTTGCTTTTTAATGTGCTGTCTAGATTTGTCCTAACTCTTCTTCCAAGGGGCAAGCATCTTTTAATTTCATGGCTGTTACACTTATTTTAAAATATACTGGCAATATACTCAGAATAAAACTATTAGGTTATTTTATATGTGAAACCTTTTCTTTGGTTTCTTTCAATCTTAAAGAAAAACAAATTAACAACAAAAGCCTCAACTGCACCTATGTGTTCATAAGCAAATTTCATAAAGCATTAATTCTTGCTATTTGAGTAACTTGGTGGGGACAGTTTTCAGAGGAAAAGAAAATTGTTTCTGAATGGGACATGTGGCTTACATCCACTTTATAAGAGCAGTGGATGTGCATTTCAATTTCATAAGTGAAATATGCAACGAAGTTCCAAAAGTTGATTACTCACTATTCAGATATGATGTAAATCTTTATTTTCAGCTGGAACTATTCAACCAATTCCAAAAGATGTCAGTCAAACAGAGAGATGCAAGGGGTAGGGGATAGTCTGTAATTGCATTTTACTCAGGAAGTATAAGATACATATAGGGATTATAACTGGATAGGTAATACTGAAGTCTATTGCTTACCTTTGCTTATGTTTTATTTTAGAATAGTCTCACTCTCCAATAAACAGGGAAACTCTGTGTAAGAGATTAGTAAAGAAATATACATTATAACCATTGTATGTATCTGGAGGAAGTGTTTAAAAAGAAAACAACTTATTTCCCAGTGAAAGCGAAGTCACTCAGTCATGTCCGACTCTTTGTGACCCCATGGACTGTAGCCTACTATACTCCTCCGTCCATGGGATTTTCCAGGCAAGAGTACTGGAGTGGGTTGCCATTTCCTTCTCCAGAGGATCTTCTCAACCCAGGGATCAAATGCAGGTCTCCCGCATTGTAGGCAGATGCCTTACCATCTGAGCCACCAGGGAAGTCACATCTGGTAAATTTCCTTTCTATTCTAACAGAAATTTATTCCCGATCATCCCAGAACCAGTATGTGTGTTCCCAGTCCTGTGCTGACTGACTAGGCCTAAATTCCTGCAGAAATAAATGTCAAGAGAGACAGGACAGCCATTACAACAATTAGTTCCACACTTGCATTTAAGGATTATCAACCTCCCACTAGTATTTGGGCTTACGATTGGAAGGGATGAATGCCAGATAATGTATTCCAAAGCAATCATTTACTTTTTAAAATGAATAAACTGAAAATCAAGGAAATTCAAGGGCAATTAGTCTGATGAGTCTGAAGTGAGTTAAGTTATGAAAAACACCTTGGTGCAAGCCAAGAGCGTCATATGCCTCCTCATCTCGGAATCATTTCTACTAAAGTCCGTAACCAGTCCCCATATGGAGGGTATGATTCAGTATTTCCTCAGTCTTGAGGAAGGCAAGATATTCCCCGCAAAGTGATACTAACATCCCTTAGACCTTAAAAAGTTTTCATTTTTAAAGCAAGTTATTAAAAATCAATAATACATTGCTATGCATGTAAGGTTTAACTGTGGGGACAAGTCAGCGCTGAATGCAGTTCATCTCTGGCCTGTCCTGATACTCTTCGGTGCTCATTTTCTCCCTCCTTTTCCTTCCTCACAGATCAGATTCTGTTACCCCAGTAGCCTGTGCACGTGTGCTCAGTTGCTTCATTCGTGTCCAACTCTTTGTGACCCCATGACCTGAACCCTGCCAGGCTCCTCCCTCCTTGGAATTCACCAGACAACCATACTGGAGTAGGTCGTCGTTTCCTTCTCCACAGTATCCTGTAGACTTGCTATCAATTTTTTTTTTAATCGTAGACTTCAGCAGGTTAAACTAACCTCACACAAAATTCTAATAACTGAATAAAATGTCTAACTGAAGGAAAGGTCTGTAAATTCATTTCATATTATACAGTCATTAAAGACGTTTGGAGTGGAAGATACAGTATTTTCTAATCTAAATTATACATAAACAAAAACTGTCATAAGATCTAAGCATCTAAGACTATATTTGGCAAAGTTACAACATTTGTAACAGAAAACAAGCAAAGAGTGAGGGAGTATATCTTGTCTTCAGCGTATCGAGTAAGTTCAAACCTGGAAATGGCATAGAATGATTATTAAGTACTATTGGATATGACTCAAAATGTAGTTAATAAAAGGCACGTATTAGTTCACATGTCTAGAAAAATAACTGAGCTTTGAAATAAAATGAAGACATTAATGGGACATTGTAATTAGTGATATTATTATGTGTACTTAGGATAAACTGTTTGGAGAGGGCACTGGCTTAATTATCCACTGGAGGATCGAACAGTAGATGATAAAACTATACTTTATCATTGCCAGGAACACATTTGCATATTTGCCAAATTCAGCATTTTCTTCAATATTTCAGAGACTAACCTACATTTTAGGTTTTGATTCATGCTCTCTCTATTTTTAAAGAGATTTTTAAGTATTCAAAGTTTCAAATAAAGATCCCTGAAAATTAAATATATAAAACTTGAAAATTATCATATAGTTCCAAACCTAAAATATATAGCTGATCTCATTTTATATCTTTTTTTCCAAGAAAAACTTCTCACTCAGTGTAGGCCAAATCCTGAACTGCATTCTCTACCACCATGCTTATCTTTTTATAAACTGTCATCACATTTCTTTTCCAAATAGTAGGAAAAACTCATTTTAATGTACTATCATTTTAACAAAAATGCTGGTTTTGTAAAATTAAAATGCTGGCAAGGAAGATATAAATGATGTTTATGAGCCTTTTTATGTCAATTATTACAAGGGTTTTGTGCATTCTAATTCATTAATAGATGGGAGAAGAGGGAAGTCATGTTTTATTGCCTATCATTACTCTAATGAAATGAGATTTTCTTTCAATGACAGTATTAAGGGAAATTGCCAATTTCCATTTTTTCCAGAAAATCCATTTCTACAAGTTGATCTTGGTTGTAACCTGCTCTGAAAGGAAGACACTTTGCTGTGGGTCTCATACCTATCTTCTTTATGTTTCCCTTATTCAACTCCAGCAGCAGTTGTGAGTTTAGACAGAGCTCCTTTTTCACCTGTGAAATATTCTGAAAATATGATCTGTTATTGTTTGAATGCATCATCATATATCATCTCTTCAAAGTACTTAACTGTCAATATAATCATTTTAGACTTTATAATGTTCTATTTTATCTGAATAGATTCAACAAATATTTAATTGTCTGGTGCCAGGCACTGTCTAAAATCAAGGTGAATCAAGAATGTTGGGAGAAATATCAATAACCTCAGATACACAATTGACACCATCCTTATGGCAGAAAGCAAAGAAGAACTAAAGAGTCTCTTGATTAAAGTGAAAGAAGAGAATGAAAAAGTTGCCTTAAAATTCAACATTCAAAAAACTAAGATCAAGGTATCCTGTTCCATCACTTCATGGCATATAGATGGGGGAACGATGGAAACAGTGATAGACTTTATTTGTTTTGGCTCCAAAATCACTGCAGATGGTGACTACAGCCATTAAATTAAAAGACACTTGCTCCTTCAAAGAAAAACTATGAACAACCTAGAGAGCATATTAAAAAGCAAAGACATTACTTTGCCTACAAAGGTTTGTCTAGTCAAAACTGTGGTTTCTCCAGGAGTCATGTATGGATGTGAGAGTTGGAGAGTTGGACTATTAAGAAAGCTGAGTACCAAAGAATTGATACTTTTCAACTGTGATGTTGGAGAAGACTCTTGAGAATCCCTTGGACTGCAAGGAAATCAAACCAGTCAATCCTAAAGGAGATCAGTCTTGAATACTCACTGGAAGGACTGATGCTGAAACTCCAATATCTTGGCCACCTGATGTAAAGAACTGACTCATTGAAAGAAGACCCTGACGCTGGGAAAGATTGGAGACAGGGAGAGAAGGGGACGACAGAGGATGAGATAGTTGAATGGCATCATCGACTGGACGGACATGAGCTTGAGTGAACTCCGGGAGTTGGTGATGGACAGGGAGGCCTGGCGTGCTGTGATTCATGGGGTCACGGAGAGTCGGACACGACTGAGCGACTGAGCTGAGCTGAGCTGAGGCACTGTCTAGTCAGGGCGCCTCCATTCCCTTTGAACACGCTGCCTTTGTCTGTGTCACTCAGGTTTTGAATTCAAACTCCTCTCTCTGCGCCACCATTAATCTGCGCTCCTTGATACGACACCTTGAACATCTGCTTTTGCTGTTGTTACACAGCTGCTCAGTCCTATCCCCCTCTTCCGTGACACCATGGACTGCTCCTCTATCCACGGGATTTCCCAGGCAGGAATCCTGGAGCGGGTTGCCTTTTCCCTCTTCATTCAACATCTGTCCCCTACCCACTTTTCTCATACTGTGTTTCATTAGCTTTTCTCTCTCGATTTCTTTATTTATTTCAACTAATTTAGGAACAATAGAGTGTTTTTCAGACAGCCCATGTGTCAATACTTATTAAACTGAGCAAATAAACCCACAAACTTTGATTAAGCTAATCCATTAAAAAAAATGAAATGGAAGAATGATTCAAAATATATGCTATTTTATTGCTACGCATTTATAGTCTGGAGTTATGCATTTTGCTGATAGATACTGAAAACTTAGGAAGGAAATAAAAATAAAATTATGTGAGAAAAATGAGAAGGAAAGAAGACAAAGGAATATTAAAATATTAAATAAAATTCTGTGAGGAGGGTAAGCTGTGAACTTTTGGCTAGTGAAAGCACGTGGTCAAATGATGTATCACAGGCAAACTCTGGACCCCAATTCCAGATCTAAATGTATCTCTTCACAACACATTTGCCAGATCAGCAGAGCAATGTGAGACAATAATGGACTTTTTAATTCTGGAAAACCTTGATCTAAATGCTGGTTTCACCTCCAACTCTATCTCCATAAACTACTGTTAATTTACTTAACTTTTTCTAATTCTTGTTATTTATAAACTGATGAAAATAGTACTTATCTGGACTAAAATTAGAAAATAAACCAAATGATGCATATTCATTATATAAATATCTACTTTTCTTTCATAGCACCCTTCTAACTTGATTTGTCATGCTCTCATAAATTTTGGGGGCTTGCCTAGTGACTTAGTATAGAATATGTCTATAATGAAGCAGACCCAGGTTCCATCCCTGGGTTGGGAAGATCCCCTGGAGAAGGGATAGGCTACTCATTCCAGTATTCTTGGGTTTCCCTGGTGACTCGGATGTAAGGAATCCACCTGCGATGCAGGATACCTGGGTTCTATCCGTGGGTTGGGAAGGCCCCCTGGAGAAGGGAACAGCAGCCCAGTCCAGCATTATGGCCTGGAGAATTCCATGGACAGAGGAGCCTGGCAGGTTACAGTCCATGGAGTCACAAAGAATTGGACACAATTGAGTGACTTTCACTCTGAATGTGTAAGATTCTTAAGAAGATGAATGTAGGAAACTTTGTGTTTATTTCATACTATACAAAAGTTAATTCCAGATAAAGTGATACATATTTCAAAAGTAAAATATATTCTACTTGAAAACATGCATCTTCTGCATGAAACCATAGATGTGTATCTTTATAACCTTGGACTGGCAAAAGATGTTATTCAACAGGTCACAGAAATGATTAGTTGTATTAAAAAAAAAGATTAGAAAACTGTAGTTTCAGGGATAATTTCTATAGTTCAATACTAGAGAAGTTTCTCTGAACATGCTTTAAAAAAAAGATGAGATGGCAAGGTCTTCTAGTAATCTACCCAAAGTAGATATTCCCAGCATGATCTTACTGCCTTCTAATCATGTCTTTTACCCAGTTATGCCAGGTGAGATCATCAATAAGCCAACTCACTCTTGCGGTTACCAGGGGAATTTTGGACTTGAAGCATATCACCAGAAAAGAGGGTGAGGAATTCAAAGTCTAGGTGTCAATTACTTCTACAAGTCTACCGTCAGACTCTTGGTCAAATCTGTTAAGTTGTAAATTGCAATATGTTTTCTTGTTTTCCACTTTTTGCACTATTTAAAAGACATGAAAGCAGAAAAATAAAAAACTGCCAAAAGATAGTATTATTTGCTATTTAAAACAAAATAGCTTTAGTTTCACCAAATATTCCAGCACAAACTTTTCATAATTATGCACAAACTTGATAAATGTTTTGCTTCTTTTTACTCCTATATTTGAACTTTAAGAAAGGCATCAATATACTTCTCCCTCAACTACAGCCATAATAGCATGGAAAGTTCCCTATGGACAACTAATAGAATAAGAAAATGCTTCGTTTGGTCTGTGGGTTAGGGAACAAACATCAAATACAACTTTAGTATAACAGATCTAATCAAGTGCAGCCCTACCAAAAAACAAAAAACAGTGTTAAGGGGAGATTCCCCTAATTGGCAAACCTCAGGTGGGACACTTGATCAACTAATTTGTTATTGTTCAGTCACTAAGTCGTGTCCAACTCTTTGCAACTCCATGAACTGCAGCGTGCCAGGCTTCCCTGTCCTTCACTATCTTCTGGATTTTGTTCAGACTCATGCCCATTGAGTCAGTGATGCCATCCAACCTTCTTCTGAGTGGAGGAAAAGTGGTTGAATTAGGATCTATCATATTTTGGGCAGTGGCAAATTGGCAAATCTTCAAACTCTGTTTTGGATGAAGATTTGTGTTGGAAACAATGTTTTATAGGGAAGAACAATGAAGATGGACCCAGTGGAGTGTTGGAATGATATAGTTTCAGTATACTATCTGTTGGAGAAGGAAACGGTAACCCACTCCAGTATTCTTGCCTGGAGAATCCCGTGGACGGAGAAGCCTGGTAGGCTACAGTCCACGGGGTCGCATAGAGTCGGACACGACTGAGCGACGGAACGGAACGGAACGGATACTATCTGTAGTAGTTTGAATGTTAGCCCCCTAAAAGAAATGCCCATATCCTTGTGCCTAAAACCTGATAATGTTACCTTATTTACAAAAAGAGGTCTTTTCTGATAAAATTCAGCTAAGGATCTTGAGATGAACTCTTCCTGGATAAGCCCTAAATTGAAGGAGCCCTTTTAAGAAATGGAAGATGAAAAAAGACTCAGATGGAAGAAAAGTTCACATGAAGATAGAGGAAGAGCTTAGGTTGATGCACCCACAAACCAATCACTGTGCCAGGCACCAAAATCCTAAGGAGACAAGGAATGAGATTTCTCCTTGAACTTTGAGAAGTAGAGTAGCCCTGATGACACCTTGATTTCTGGCCTGAAAACTGGGAGGAAAAATGTCTTCGTTTTAAGCTGCTCAGTTTTTGATAATTATAACAGCCTTAAGAAATTAATACAATATATTTAATTTTTTTATTATGATGAAAGGAATTTTTCTAAGATTTAAATAAATATACTTAGAATTGAATTCATCAAAGTACTGTGAGTTCTGATGTTTATTGTGTTAATATAGTTATGCTTCATGAACCCTTTTTGAAAGAAGCTACATTTTTCTTCCCTCTTTTCCTTGATTTAACTCTGAAAGGTTTAAATAACTGGCAGTTTCTTGGAGAAAGTTTACTCTAAAATTTTCAGTTTATCTGGTCAGAATTAATAAAATTGATGTGTCAGTACAAGAGAAAGATAACATCTATTGCATCTCTGGTCCCCAATAAAAGTTGCTGAACCATAATTTGTGTGTATTTTCACTGTGACAATGAGTTTTTATAGCACTGTCTAGAGGATTAAATAAGTCCATGATTCACTTGTCCACTAAAGCATTGTTTATATGCCAAAAAAAGATGAGGAGTAGCCAAAACAGATGGTAGCTATAATAGCTTCTCTGCTCAGAATAGATCATGTACAGGAAAAGAGCACTTAATTGCATATTCCTGCAATTCAGACCAACAGGCTAGGCACATTTGGAAAGCACTTTTGGTGAGGTCATTTAAGTGTTGAATAGAAAATATTATGATGTCTTGGGGAGCTGAGAGATGTTTATATTGACTCAGTTACATAGCAGGGATTCCAAATTATTGCTCACCTACCCTGTGTTGCAGTAACTATGAATTATGAAGGAATAATTTTTATCTTTAAAATAAATAAGGAGATACTATTATGATCAAAGATCACTGTACATCAAATAATGCCTTTCAGTATGCGTCAGAACTTCATATAAGTAAATATTCTCTGTAAGTTCTTTGCTAAGATACTACCTAAGGTTCTGAAGTCCTTCTTTATCTTTGAGTAATGATATTTGCCCCAACTTTTCCTCAAACAGTTAGACACAATTGAAGTGACTTTGCACAAGGAAAATATGCCAGTGATAGTTTAAACTGTTCTGTGCCATTGGCTATACAAGGAAAAGAAAGTTGTGTATTAAAGAATTAATTAAATAATTAGGAAGTTGGGAAGGACCTGTCGAAACATTTAAGGGTCTCCATAAACCAGCAGTTCACTCCCACTGCCCTCTGGGTAACTGGATAACAGGGTGTTTCCTCCTTTTTCGATTATGATTCAGATTTAATATTTGGCTTTACAATTTCTTTCTTAGCAATTGGCCTATGAATAGTCAATCTGAGTAATCAAGTGGATAAGTGCTCTTAACTTGGTATATTTAGTTTTCTCATATGGAGTTTCAATCCCATACTTCATGATGGTAATAGCAGTAATAATTGCTTCTTTCTGGAAGGATTACATTGAGTTAGAAATGTTCTATGTATCAGAAAAATACATGTTTCCTAGAGGATAGAGAAAAAGTATGTTATCCTTTGACTGCACGTGCTATATGAGAAAACCTTAACTGTTCAAGATAAGTACAATAGTTTAGTATTGCTAACATATTTTACAAGGAAAATAAAATGAGTTTTTCTGTGTAACACAAATGCACATGTAATGCCATTAGATATTGAAGATTTTTAAAAGTACTTCAGCAAAGCCTAAAGCTATACTCTAAGCATGCTAAAAGGTATGGATTATAAAGTAAGGCACATAACAAGTGTGAAATAGTGTTTTTACTCTTTTTGTCTTACAGTTATTTTTATGGAACTAAAATGGACTATCTACTCTAGGATGCTTTTTCAAACAAATATTAAGATGGATATGATAGTAAGACAGGCATGAGAGTTCGTTAATGGTGTGGTGAGTTTCTGAAAGAATTAGAGTTCAGTCAGACACCACGGCAATGTGAATGATAATCAACAATAAAAGCACACATGGTAAACCTTCTACATTATGATTTTAGTCAAACATATTCTTATGACTAAATTTATATTTAACTAATGGGGTGCACAGACTTTTTTAAAGACACTGAGGTGATTCAGAGTTTAGATACTTGAAGAGAATTTGACAGAGTGGGATCTTTATGTTAAAGGGATTATGCCATGCACCTATGGTCACCTAATCTATGAAACAAGAGGCAAGAATATACAATGGAGAAAACATAGTCTCTTCTTTAAGTAGTGCTGGGAAAACCAGATAGCCACCTATAAAAGAATGAAATGAAAATGCTCACGAACATCACATACAAAAAAAAAAAGGATTAAAAACCTATATGTAAGAATGGATACTATAAAACTCTCAGAGGAAACAGGGAGACTGCTCTCAGAAAAATTGCAGCAAGATCATTTTTGAGCCAATTCTAGAGTAATAAAAATTAAGACAAAAATAAACAAATGGGACCTAACTTAATGTAAAAGCCTTTGTGTAGCAAAGGAAACTAAAATAAAATGAAAGCACAACACGCAGAATGGGAGAAGATATTTGCAAACACAGTAACAATCGAAGGATTATTTTCCAAGATATACAAAGAGCTCATACAATACCAAAAAGACAAACAGCCCAATCAGAAAATGGGCAGAAGATCTAAATAGACATTTCTCCAAAGAAGACAAACAGATGGCCAAGAAGCACATGAAAATATGCTCAACATCAGTAACTATCAGACGGAAATCAAAGCCACAATGAAGTATCAACTCACACCAGTCAAAATGGCCATCATCAAAAAAATCTACAAACAATAAATGCTGGAGAAGGTGAGGAGAAAAGGAAATCCTTTAACACTGTTATTGCAAACGTAAATTGGTACAGACACTATGAAGAACAGCATAAAGATTCCTTAAACTAAAAATAAAGCTACCCTATGATCCAGCAATTCCACTCCTGGGCATATACCCAGAGAATATCATAATTTGAAAAGATGAATGCAACCCAATTTCATTGCAGCCCTATTTACCATAGCTAGGACATGGAAGCCACCTAAATGTTCATCAACAGAGGAATAGATCAAGAAGATGAAGTGTGAGTGTGTGTGTGTGTGTGTGTCACACAATGGAATGTTACTCAATGATAAAAAGAATGAAATAACACCATGTGCAGCAACATGGGTGGATCTAGAGATTGTCATACTGAGTGAAATCTGTCAGAGAAAGACAGATATATGATATCGCTTATATGTGAAATCTAAAAGAAAATCGTACAAATGAATTTATTTACAAAACAGAAATAGTGTCACAGATATAGAAAATATATGGTTACTGGGGGCAAGGGTTCAGAGGAATATATTGAGGGGACATTGAGATTGACATATACATAATGCTATGGGGTCACAAAGAGTCAGATGTGACTTCAGTTCAGTTCAGTTCAGTTCAGCTCAGTCGCTCAGTCGTGTCTGACACTTGCGACCCCATGGCCTACAGCATGCCAGGCCTCCCTGTCCATCACCAACTCCCGGAGTTCACTCAAACTCATGTCCACAGAGTCAGTGATGCCATCCAGCCAT
Organism: Moschus berezovskii; assembly: GCF_049115385.1. Lineage (NCBI taxonomy): Eukaryota > Metazoa > Chordata > Mammalia > Artiodactyla > Moschidae > Moschus > Moschus berezovskii. The sequence goes on along the minus strand of NC_142467.1, from coordinate 6,248,404 downwards.
CTCATTCTCTGTCATCCCCTTCTCCTCCCACCCCCAATCCCTCCCAGCATCAAGACTCTTTTTCAGTGAGTCAACTCGTCGCATGAGGTGGCCAAGTATTGGAGTTTCAGCTTCAGCATCAGTCCTTCCAATGAACACCCAGGATTGATCTCCTTTAGAATGGACTGGTTGGATCTCCTTGCAGTCCAAGGGACTCTCAAGAGTCTCCTCCAGCACCACAGTTCAAAAGCATCCATTCTTCGGTGATCAGCTTTCTTCACAGTCCAACTCTCACATCCATACATGACCATGGGAAAAACCATAGCCTTGACTAGATGGACCTTGGTTGGCAAAGTAATGTCTCTGGTTTTTAATATGCTATCTAGGTTGGTCATAGCTTTCCTTCCAAGGAGTAAGCGTCTTTTAATTTCATGGTTGCAATCAGCATCCACAGTGATTTTGGAGCCCCAAAAAATAAAGTCTGACACTGTTTCCACTGTTTCCCCATCTATTTTCCATGAAGTGATGGGACCAGATGCCATGATCTTTGTTTTCTGAATGTTGAGCTTCAAGCCAACTTTTTCACTCTCCTCTTTCACTTTCATCAAGAGGCTTTTGAGTTTCTCTTCACTTTCTGCCATAAGGGTGGTGTCATCTGCATATCTGAGGTTATTGATTTAGCAAGTGAACAACAGTAAGGACCCTCTGTGTAACACATGGAACCCTACTCAATACTCTGTAACGACCTATATGGGAAAGGAATCCAAAAAAAGAGTAGATATGTGTATAAACTGATTGATTTTGCTGTGTAGCAGAAACTAACACAACACTATAAATCAATTATGTTCCAATAAAAAAAAAGTATCTAAAATTAGATTATGATGGATCATGGTTTTGAGTGCCACATTTGATTCTTTGAAGAAAATTCATCCCTTTCTAGGTTTTTAAGAATGGAAGATTTATTTTCTTGTCTAAAAAGTAACATTAATTGTTACTCTCCTTGTTCTTAGATAGATATCCATGTTGCCCAAATCCACTTATTGGTTTTATAACGCTAGTCACCTACTGAAATGTGTTAGAAAATTGGCAAGCAAAACTTCAAAATTGAATTTTCCAAGGAAAATATGATGGCGCAGCATTATAGGATTTTTAATAGCATTTTTTAATTCTAGAAAAATAATTTGCAACCCTGACTACGTAGTAAGCTTAACTTATAATCTTACAAGATCTTGGTTTTAAAAAATGCAGATATTTTATATGTGTATTTTAAAATACAGATAACAAATTTTTGTTTTTAAGATTTATGAAAGTCATATATTAACTCCTTTGCAATACTTTTGAGTCACATTTCACATCTAAATTTCACCTGCTATGTTAATTTAGTTATAGTTTATTTTGATTCTTGAATCATAATTTTTGTGTGTAAATATATTATAGCATAATCATCCATTGTCTGTCAAATAGATTTTTGGGTTGATCTCAGCTCCAGTGTTTTGTTATTACAAGTTATGTTTCTGAGTGCAGTTTTGTACATGTCCCTGGTACATATAATTGACAGTTTGTGCGTGTTCAACCAGATATAAGAATGCATATTCAGAGGCTGTTTTACAGTTTTACTTCCTACAGTAACTGTTCCTGGTGCTCTAATTCCTCAATAGCTCTCAAAATGATCAAAATTTTTGTCTGTTTTTGGAATTCTAGTGGGTGTATTATAGTAATTCTTTACAGTCTTACTTTTCATTCCCTTATAAATTAGGAACGTATACTTCTTCCAGAGCTTAAACTCATTCATATGAGAGTATATGTTTTGTTAACATGCCTCACAGACATTACATTGTCTCTAAACTAAAAATGGTGGTGGTGAATTTGTGTCTTGTTTTTCTTAATTACTGAGTTATAATTTATACAATTAAATGTATTCACTATTATAATTTGACAAGTTTGATTATATGTATACATTTGTGCAACTACCAATATAAAAATATATAAAACATTTTAATAAGCTTAAGAAAGCTCCCTGTGACACTGTCTATTAAATCCTGGCCCATCACAGATTACAAACACCAACATAGACTATATTCTCTGCCAAATACAAAATTCAATTATGCAGAGTCCTAACTGTAGGAAATTAAATTGGAAATGAAAAAAAAGATATCCAAAAAACACAAAAAATATTTGAAAATTAAATAACAAATCTAACATCCTATGTATGGGGAAATAATTTGTCATAAAAAAATTGAAGTATATGCCCTTGAAAAGATGTGTATCCTATTTTGTTGTTAGGGACATTGATCTATAAATATCATAAAGGATAATTTGGTCACTAATGCTGTAATCTTCCTAATCCGTCATGATTTTCTACATATTGTTTAATTTCTAGGAGAAAAGTGTTGTCTGTTTCTTCTTGTCTGTCAGATTTTTCATCATGTGTCATAAAACTGTTGGTGGATTCACAGATACTTAGAATAGTTATGTCTTCTTGACATATCAAATCTAATGATCATAAATTTTCCCTAGTAACATTCCTTGTTCTGAAGTCCAGTTTGTATGATATTATAGTTGTTTAAACTTTCTTACACTTAATGTTTTCACGGTACATAGATTTATTTCCTTCTGTATTAAACTATTTATGCATTTTAATTTAAAATTATTTTCCTCTTTTGAAATATAGCCAATTAACAATATTGTGATAGTTTCAGGTGAAGAGCAAAGGAACTCAGGATACATCTGCATGTACCCATTTTTCCCCAAACCGCCCATCTAGGCTGCCACTTAACATTAAGTAGAGTTCCATGTGCTATGCAATAAGTTCTTGTTGGTTATCCATTTTACATATAGCAGTGTGTACATGACCATCTCAACTCCCTAATTATCCCTTTCCCTCTGCAGCCATAAGTTTGTTTTATACATCTTGAGTCTCTTTCTGTTTTGATTTGCTTTTTATTTTGAGGACCATAAACAGTCCGGGTTTCCTTTTTATGCAATATGACAATTGTTGTCTTTTACTTAGAGGGCTAATGATTAATTGCATCATTTGGAATTAATACACTTTTAGATTTGATAGGATTTAAGCCTGTTATTGGGCTTCCCAGGTAGTTTTAGTGGCAAAGAATCCTTCTGCCAATGCAGGAGATACAGGAGACATGGGTTATATCTGGGTTGGGAAGATACCCTGGAGGAGGGCATAGCAACCCACTCAAGAATTATTACCTGGAGAATCCCATGAACAGAGAAGCCTTGTGGGCTACAGTCAATAGGGTCACAAAGAGTCAAGCGTGAAGTAACTTAGCATGCACTCAAGCTTATTATATTGCTATATGCTTTCTATTTTTCTTTTGTCTTTTCTTCCTCAATTTTTGGAATAAGTAAATTGTTATTGTTACTTATATTTATAGTTAATCAGTTTTATTAATGCATTTTAATATAAATTCTTCTTTGGCATAATTCCTACCTCTCATGACAAGTGTCTCAAAACTTCCAGATTCCTCAGCCTTCACAATCTCCAAAATCCAATTTACCTAAACCAGCCAACCTATCAGACTTATTATTTCTTTTAGTCCCTCTTATCACTGTCACAAATTATTTCCTTGCGGAATTCTGGGGTTATTGTAGGATGTATCTTGTTTGTTTCACTTCTAACGAGGATCATGTTTCCTCGGTGCTCAGTTTGAGAACTGTTGCTTTCTTTTCCCTCGTTTGACTAGTGTACAGGGTGAGGATTCATTTATTTCTGGCTGCTTCATCAATAGCCACTGGTGGGAGTCTGTGTGCACTAGTCTTAGTTAAGTCTTAACTACCTACATCCGAAAATTTGGTAATTGAAGATGCAACTCATTCATATATAAAGTGGATTTTTTTTTTAGCACTAAAGAAACACGAATCATGAGTCTGCATGGTAGATTTAAATACCACAGACCACTGCTACACAGAATAATAACTAACAAAACCACTGTTGATTTTATTTTCCATCTTGACATACTGGTGTTCATAAAATGTGTATTTCACAGATATATTGACCTTTGCCTATATATATATATATTTTTTTTTTTTTTCTAGTGGCTTGTAGGCCAACAGATTAGCATTTTGAGTGTCATTCTACGCCTAGTCCTCTTTTTGTTACTACATTCTCCAATGGAACATGAAATTCATTAGAGCATTCTCAAACTACACGTTTTGTCAGTCATGTTATCGATATAGTTTTGCTTCCTCTTTCAGGGTGCCTTTCTTGGACAGTGCTTAACCAGCTGATAGATGCCAAGTCACTAGCCATACATAGTATAGGCTGTTCTTGTGACTATTTGTCAGTAAATATTGGGGCATGTGTGGTAGAATCACATATTGCCATATTTGATTACAAGCAAGGAAACAACTCACAGGTGCCTCTAAATGCTGTTTCTTATAAAAACAAACTGAAAATTACACATGGCCAAATTGACTAAACCTCCTCACAGTATATACAGATAGAGACATGTAGAGCTATCTACGTATAGATATAACTACACACCTATTTTATTTATGTACATATAAATAATTTAATAATTAGAAATATGTCTGTATCCCATCACAAAATTTCTCATTTTTTGGAGAGGCACACACATTATATTTTTAAAATCTCTACACGTTATTTGATACAGAGCAAGACTGAATGTAACAGAATCTTTTCAAGGACCTAACAACATAATTTTATTCCTTTTTTAGAGAAAAGATGAATCAAAGGAATTTTTTAAAGTACTTATCTAGGTAGTGAAGATTTATCTTCTAAGAGATTCTAACTCATTTCAATTTTTCCTACACAATGCTATTTTCATTCTTAGAATTTAAAGGTTCATTACTGAGGAAATAGATTACGTTTAATGCTAGACAGAGTACAATTCTGTTTCTTCATGAATTTAGTTTCCTTTTTGAATACAGTATTTCTCCTAATCGTTTTAACAGTTTTTATATTAAGTACAGAGTAAGAGTAACAGCAAGAATAAAGGATAAAACACATTTAGGTTTTAAATGTCATTTTAAAGATACAGTTTCAATTATATCTTCTACTTATTCTCAATTTACATAGCAAGGCTACATGAATTTATATTGTGACTTATATTGTCATGTAAATATATGAAGAGTTCATCAATTTAAATGTTTTTCAGACATCTGTTTGACCTGTTGTAGAAAGTTTTTTCCTCAGGGGGAAAACATCTACTTCACATTTGCTAGCATGACACTTTTTTGTATCATATTGTCAAATTCTAGAAATGGAAACAGTAGAACATGATTGTGAGACCAGACTCCCAACAAATGGGTAAAAGTCTAATTTGTGTTTGGGAAATGATTTTAATTGAGCATGTCATTCAAAGCCCAAAATGTCATTTTATAAAGTAAAATTGCTGAATAAAAATGATAACCCTAAATTCTAACAAACAAAAGACAGCAAGAAAGTCGTTTTAAAAATTGTAACCTGTTAACTCAGATTGTTAGAAGTATGTTTACTATTTTCTTGTCAATTTAAAAATCAATAGAAAGACCATTATAATAAAAGCATTTCATTTTAAATGTTGAAAATATGGAGAATATTCAGAAGATACTAACAAGCAGATGATCAGTTTGGAACTAGACAATGTTAGTGACTGTGAGACTTTTGTTCAAGGGTCAGAAAAAAAAAATTAATGGGTTGGAGGATATAAACATCAAAAAGACTTTGTTGATAAAAATTCAGCTTGGGTGTCTGGATATGTCTGCTGGTAGTGTCCTTGGGCAGGTGGGATCAAGACATTACCAAACATGTCCAGAAACCTAAACTGAGCTGGCTGGTGAAGATGGTCTGTACCAAACATAACCTGTGAAGTCTGGAAGAACTCAGTTACTCAGATGAGCGGATAGGGTAATAAGCATCACAAAGAACCAGGTAAATACAACATTGAAGGAAAATAATAAAGCTCTAACAACTGATGCTAAAGAAATGAAGACCTATGAACTGTCAAATAATTCAGAGTAATCATGTTAGAGTTCAGTAAACTACAAGAACACAGAAGCATGCAACTGAACAAAATTAGGAAAAATGAATGAAGAAAACAAGAAATTCAACATCACAATAGAAACTATCAAAAGACAAACATCCTAGAGTTAGAAAATGCAATAGCTGAACTGAAAAACTGAATAGAAGAAGAAGTGAAGTTGCTCAGTCGTGTCCGACTCTTTGCGATCCCATGGACTGTAGCCTTCCAGGCTCCTCTGTCCATGGAATTTTCCAGGCAAGAGTACTGGAGTGGCTTGCCATAGCCTTCTCCAGGGGATATTCCTGACCCAGGGTCAAACCCAGGTCTCTGGCATTGCAGGCAGATGCTTGAAAAACTGAAGAGAGACTTTCAAAAGCAGACTCAGCTATGCAAAAGAATCAGCAACCTAGACATTACATATTATCCAATTAGAGGATCTAAAAGAAAAATAAGAATAAGGAAGAACAAAGAAAGCCTAAGAAACTCGTAGGACACAATAAAATAAACAATATTGGCATTATGGGGATTCCAGAGGGGAAGGTAAAGAGAGAATGTATATTTAAAGCAATAATGTTTGAAAACTTCTTGAACCTAAAGAGAGAAATAGATATCCAGATCCATGAGGCAAAAGGACAAGAAATGGATTGAATTTGAACAGGGCTATACCAAGAAACATCATAATTAAAATTTTAAAAGTCAAACACAAGGAAACAATTTTAAAAGCAGCAAGATAAAAGAGAAAAGTTGTGACATGGGAACCCTCATAAGATCATTGACAGATTGCTCAGCAGAAACCTGTCAGGAGAGGAAATAAATGGCATGACATTTTCAAAATATTAAAGAAAAAACTGTCAACCAGTAACTCTATACTAGGTAAAATTGTCCTTCAGAAAAGGAGAGATTAAAATCTTTTCTAAACAAACAGAAACTTAGTTAGTTCATTGCCACTAGACCTTCCTAGGAGAAGGAAATGGCAACCCACTCCAGTGTTCTTGCCTGGAGAATCCCAGGGACGGGGGAGCCTGGTCGGCTGCCGTCTATGGGGTCGCACAGAGTCGGACACGACTGAAGTGACTTAGCAGTAGCAGCAGACCTTCCTAACAAGAAATGCAAAAGGGAGCTCTGAAGTAGAAGTCAAAGGACGTTCACATCTTAAAAACATTAAAAGTCAGTGTAAAACTCACTAACAATGGTAAATATAAAGTCAAAGCTAGATTCTATACATTGATGGAGATCTTCCCAACCCAGGGATTGAACCCAGGTCTCCCACATTGTAGGCAGATGCTTGACTGTCTGAGCCACCAGGGAAGTCAGAAGTAAAAGGACACTAACATCTTAAAAACATTAAAAGGCAGTGTAAAACTCACTGACAATGGTAAATATAAAGTCAAAGCTAGATTCTATATGTTGATAATAGTCGTGCATAATTCATTTGCAACTCTGAAATGTAAAAAAGATGCAGTAAAAATAGCCATACCTATAATAATCCATTATTAGCTATACAATGTATTGTAACAGCAACAATCCAAATGTGAGTGGGAAAAATAAAATGGCAAAGTTTAAGAATTCTATTGAACTTAAGTTGTTATAAACTTAAAGTAGGGTTTTATAATTTCATTTTAAATATTTTTATTTATAAATATAAACACTAAACACACATATTAATATATTTAAATATATAAATATTTATAGATAAAATATTTTGTATTTTATTTAGATATTTTGTATAAACATCACATGAAGAAATCTGTAGACGTTACACAAAGAACATGGTAAAAATATCAAAGTGTACTGGTGCCAAAAGACAGCAAAACATGAGAAAAGATGGTAGAGTAAGAAGCGAGGCACAGCTGATCTAAAAACAACCAGAAAACAATGAATAAAATGTCAACAGTAAGACTGACTTATCAATGATTTCTTTAAATGTAAGTAGATTAAATAATGTAGAATGAACAATATAGAACAATAATGAACAATATAGAATAAATAATGAACAATATAGAATGCTTGAAGAAATAAGAAAAAATAAATAAAAGATCCAGAAATACGTTGCCAATGAGTCACTTTAGCTATAAAGACACAAATAGGCCAAGAGTGAAAGGACAGAAAAAGAGGATTCAATTAAGTGGCAACAGCAACAAAAGCAGGGGTAGTTTTATGCATATCAGGCAATATGAACTTCTAATGCAAAGAACTGGACACGACTGAGCGACTGAACTGACCTGAACTCTACCGAATGCAGGGTGTGTGGGTTTGGTCCCTGATCAGGGCCCACACGCTTCAGGGCCAAAAAAGAAAAACATAAAACAGAAGCAATACTGTAACGAGCTCAATAAAGACCACAAAAGGAAAACGGTCCATTCTTTATCATGGTAAAAAGAAACAAATAAGGTCATTATATAATGGTAAAGGGTCAATGCACCAAAACAACAGTCTTAGACATTAATTCACTCAATATTAGAGGACCTAAATAAATAAATAAAAATTATCACAGACAAAAGGATAGATCAATCCAGACAGGAATACCTTTAAGAGCAAAGAAAAAAAAAAAAAATTACCAAGTATTTCCTCTGACCACAATGGCATAAAGCTACAAATCAGTATCAGAAGAAAACTGGAAAATTCTTGAATACATTAAAATTAAACAATGGTCTCCTAAATAGCCAATGAAATTAAAGGGGGGAATACAAATATTCCCTTAGGAAAAACAAAATTGGAAACACAACATACCGGCAAATATAGGCTGCAGCAGAAAGGCAATCTAAAAGGGAAGATTGTAGCAAGAAATGCCAACATCAAACAAGAAGGTTGCCAAATAAACAAACAAAATCTGTGCCCTAAGGACCTAGAAAATGAAATAAAACGTTTCAAAAATTAAATTAGGAGAAAGCTTCTGCACAACCAAATAAACCATCAACAACATATGAGGTGGGAAAAATATACATTAAATGGTTAACATACATAATATTAAACACCAGGGATTCCCTGGTGCTCAGATGCTAAAGAATCTACCTGCAATTTGGGCAAAATAATAATATTCTATCAAAACATGGCTTATATAAGCAAAACCCCAAAAACCTTGCTGTAAAAAATTCCAAATATTGTTAAAACATAAATACTGGAAAGAAGAAAGTTTTGAAGCTTGGAATAAAGAGTAAAGGAAAGAATGTTAACAGAAAAATTCAGGAAAGAAATACTTAGGGTTGCCCCGGTGCCTCAGTGGGTAAAGAATCTACCTGCAGTGCAGGAGATGCAGGTCAATCCCTGGGTCAGGATGATCCCTTGGAGTAGGAAATAGCAACCCACTCCAGTATTCTTGTCTGGGAAACTGCAAGGACAGAGGAGCCTGGTGGGCTACAGTCCTTGGGGTCACAGAGTCAGACATGACTGAGCACGTATACACATACACACACAGAATTCTTAGATAATACAGGCAAAAATCTGCTAGAACTAGAACACGGTGAATAATTCTTAAATGTGATAGCAAAAGCACAATCCATAAAACAACAAATTGATAAGGTAATCATCATAATGAAAATCTTTTTCTCCCTGAAATACACTATTAAGAAACAAGCTATAGAGTGAGGAAAAAAAAAAGATCTGCCCACTAAATGACAAAGGACTCATAGAGTAAAAAACAGAAAATTGGTTAAATACATGAAGACTCATTCTACTGAATAGAATACATTAGTAGAAAATAAGCATGTGAAGATGCATTTGACTATCAACAGGGATGTACAGATTAAGAACAGGAGGATTCCCTGGCCATCCAGTTGTTAAGAATCTGCCTTGCAATGCAGGGGACACGGGTTCAATCCCTGGTCAAGGAACTAAGATCCTGCATGCCACAGAACTGAGACAGTCCGCAGGCCTCAATGAAAGATCCCACATGATGCAACAAAGATCCTGTGTGCTGCAATTAAGACTGAAGCAGACAACTTCAACAAAAGACAAGACGATGATGAGATATCACTACACACCCATTGGAAGAGCAGAACTTTTGTTTAAAAGTAGTGACAGTATAAAATATTAGCGAAGATGTGAAGAAGAGGGATCTTTCATTGATTGTGGTGAATATGTTTAATGATACAGCCACTTTAGAAAACAGTTTGGCTATTTCTTTAAAAACTAAATGGACACTTAACAAATGCCAGTTATTGCACTCCTAGACTAGAGAAGTGATGGCTTATGTCCATTCAGGAATATTTATTTGATTGTTTATAGCACTTTGACTTGTAATAGCCTCAAATTGGAAGCCACAAAAATATCTTTCAGCAGTCTAAAGTTTAAGAGTGGTGCATCCATACCACGGATCACCACTCAACAATGAAAAGAGTGAACCATTACTAAAGTAACAGCTTCGATGGACCTCAATAGCATTTTGCCCAGTGGAGAAAAAATGTCAATTTCAGAAGTCCACCTACTATATGTTTCTATTTACATAAAATTATTAACTTATATGCAGAGTGCATGATGTGAAATGCTGGGCTGGAAGAAGCACAAGCTGGAACCAAGATTGCTGGGAGAAATATCAATAACTTCACATAGGCAGGTGACACCACCCTTATGGCAAAAAATGAAAAAGAACTAAAGAATCCCTTGATGAAAGTGAAAGAGGAGAGTGAAGAGGCTGGATTAAAACTCAACATTAAAAAAACTAACATCATGGCATCTGGTCCCATCAGTTCATGGCAAATAGATGGGGAAACAATGGAAATAGTGACAGACTATTTTCTTGGGCTCCAACATCACTGAAGATGGTGACTTCAGCCAAAAAATTAAAAAACACTTGCTCCTTGGAAGAAAAGCTATGACAAACCTAGACAGCATATTAAAGAGGAGAGACATTACTTTGTCAACAAACGTTCATCTGGTCAAAGCTATGGTTCCAGTAGTAATGTATGGATTGGAGAGTTGGAATATAAAGAAAGCTAAGCGCTGAAGAATTCATGCCTTTGAACTGTGGTGTTGGAGAAGACTCTTGAGAGTCCCTTGGACTGCAAGATCAAACCAGTCCATCCTAAAGGAAATCAACTCTGAATATTCATTGGAGGGACTGATGCTGAAGCTGAAACTCCAATACTTTGGCCACCTGATGCAAAGACCTGACTCACTGGCAAAGGCCCTGATGCTGGGAAAGATATAAGGCAGGAGGAGAAGGGGATGACAGAGGATGAGATGGTTGGATGGCATCACCGACTGGATGGACATGAGTGTGAGCAAGCTCCGGGAGTTGGTGATGCACAGGGAAACCTGGTGTGGTGCAGTCCTTGGGGTCCCAAAAGTCAGTCACGACTGAGCAACTGAACTGAACTGATAACGGTGGAAGACAGATTAATGTTGCCAGCAGTTAGCCACGCTGGAGAACTCGGCGCCACACTATAGGGAGAACTCTGGGATCATGGAAGAGTTCTGTATTTTGATTGCAACGGCGTTTACAGAAAGTTATGTGCTGCAATCAAAGACATGCAACAGTCTATCAATTTCACTGTTCTGATTCTAGTGTTATCCTCTACATATATATCCTGTAACTTTGCGGGAAATTGGGTAAAAGGTTTAAGGGACCTCTTTGTACTATCTTTGAAACTTCCGGTTTATTTACGATCTCACAACACAAGCAGCGCAGCAGGGGAGGCACATTCTCAGAGAGCAGACTTGTGGGCGCAGGGCGGGAAGGAGAGGGACGAGCGAGAAAATGACCCTGGGACGTGCCCATTCGGTCCAGTGCACGTGCTCGGTCGTGCCCGACCCTGAGACCCCGCGGACCGCAGCACGCCAGGCGCCCCCGTCCATCACCAGCTCCCGGAGCTCACTCAGACTCGCGTCCATCCAGTCGGTGAGGCCATCCAGCCATCTCACCCTCTGTCGTCCCCTTCTCCTCCCACCCCCAATCCCTCCCAGCATCAGACTCTTTTCCAGTGAGTCAACTCGTCGCATGAGGGGGCCAAAGTATTGGAGTTTCAGCTTTAACATCAGTCCTTCCAATGAACACCCAGGATTGATCTCCTTTAGAATGGACTGGTTGGATCTCTTTGCAGTCCAAGGGACTCTCAAGAGTCTTCTCCAGCACCACAGTTCAAAAGCATCAATTCTTCGGTGATCAGCTTTCTTCACAGTCCAACTCTCACATCCATATATGACCACTGGAGAAACCATAGCCTTGACTAGACGGACCTTTGTTGACAACACCAACTGTAAAACTACATGACATATATGGGGTTTGCTGTATGACACAGGGGGCTCAAACTCAGTGCCCTGTAACAGCCTGGAGGGGTCAGATGGTGTGGTAGGTGGGAGGGAGGTTCAAAAGGGAAGGGACGTCAGTGTACCTGTGATACCTATGGCTGATTCATGGTGATGTACTCCAGAAGTCAACACAAGATTGTAAAGCAATTATCCTCCAATTAAAAATAAGTAAATTAAAAAATATAACACTTTATAAAATAGTACTGAAAGCACAACCATGATACACGGTACAGTAGACTCTGAACAGCCAGGATTCACTTATACACAGAGTGTTTTTGTTTTATCCAATAGACACATAGTGCTGGATAAGCAGTTCATTGTTATTTGAATCTGCAGATATAAAGCACAAATTAGAAGGGGAGACTGTACAGTTATAGTTGAATTTTCAACTCCCAGAGGTTATCTGGTCTAACCTCCATGCTGTTCCAGGGTCAACTACAATGCACCTATGCATTTGTAAGCATATTACATTTAATAATGATTTAGTCCACTAGTTTCATATCTTGACATACCAAAATGAGAGTCGATATTCAAAATTAACAAATCAGAAGATAGCAGAAGAGGCGCTTAATATTTCATGACATGTAGAAGTGTAAATCTCATACATAATAACTAAATTACCAAAACGGTGCTTCAGAGGATATGTATCAGAGAAAACGGGGAGGACAGGAACAAAAAAACAACTGATGTTTTTACAGTCAACTTGTTCATTATTTAACACTTAAAATTGAGTGTTAATTTTTTAAAAAAGAAAAGGATAAAACAAGAGAGAAAGTAAAGACATGTTTAGTATAAGTAACTGGAGAAAGTAAACAAGTTTCCTTATTTAAAACAGAAATTTCAGTGGGAATGCAAACTAGTACAGCCATTATGGAGACCAGTGTGGAGATTCCTTAAAAAACTAGAAATAGAACTGCCATACGACCCAGCAATCCCATTGCTGGGCATACACACTGAGGAAACCAGAATTGAAAGAGACACATGTACTCCAATGTTCATCGCAGCACTGTTTATAATAGCCGGGACATGGAAGCAACCTAGATGTCCATCTGCAGACGAATGGATAAGAAAGGTGTGGTACATATACACAATGGAGTATTACTCAGCCATTATAAAGAACACATTTGAATTAGTTTTAATGAGGTGGATGAAACTGGAGCCCATTATACAGAGTGAAATAAGCCAGAAAGAAAAACTCCAAGACAGTATACTAACACATATATATGGAATTTAGAAAGACGGTAACTATAACCCTGTATATGAGACAACTGATCTTTGAATGTATAGGCATAAAGTTGTCTCTATTATTTATATTCTTGCTAGTAAAGTCATGCTCAAAATTCTCCAAGCCAGGCTTCAGCAGTATGTAAACCACGAACTCCCAGATGTTCAAGCAGGTTTTAGAAAAGGCAGAGGCACCAGAGATCAAATTGCCAACATCCGCTGGATCATGGAGAAAGCAAGAGAGTTTCAGAAAAACATCTATTTCTGCTTCATTGACTAAAGTCAAAGCCTTTGACTGTGTCGATCACAATAAACTGTGGAACATTCTGAAAGAGATGGGAATCCCAGACCATCTGACCTGCCTCTTGAGAAACCTGTATGCAGGTCAGGAAGCAACAGAACTGGACATGGAACAACAGACTGGTTCCAAATAGGAAAAGGTGTACGTCAAGGTTGTATATTGTCACCTTGCTTATTTAACTTATATGCAGAGTACATCATGAGGAACTCTGGGCTGGAAGAAGCACGAGCTGGAATCAAGATTGCTGGGAGAAATATCAATAACCTCAGATATGCAGATGACACTACCCTTATGGCAGAAAGTGAAGAGGAACTCAAAAGCCTCTTGATGAAAGTGAAAGAGGAGAGTGAAAAGGTTGGCTTGAAGCTCAACATTCAGAAAGCAAAGATCATGGCATCTGGTCCCATCACTTCATGGGAAATAGATGGAAAAACAGTGGAAACAGTGTCAGACTTTATTTGTTTGGGCTCCAGAATCACTGCAGATGCTGATTGCAGCCATGAAATTAAAAGACGCTTACTCCTTGGAAGGAAAGTTATGACCAACCTTGATAGTATATTAAAAAGCAGAGACATTACTTTGCCAACCAAGGTCCATCTAGTCAAGGCTATGGTTTTTCCAGTGGTCATGTATGGATGTGAGAGTTGGACTATAAAGAAAGCTGATCGCCGAAGAATTGATGCTTTTGAACTGTGGTGCTGGAGAAGACTCTTGAGAGTCCCTTGTACTGCAAGGAGATCCAACCAGTCCATTCTAAGGGAGATAGATCCTGGGTGTTCATTGGAAGGACTGATGCTAAAGCTGAAACTCCAATACTTGGCCACCTCATGCGACGAGTTGACTCACTGGAAAAGACTCTGATGCTGGGAAAGGTTGGGGGCCGGGGGAGAAGGGGACGACAGAGAATGAGATGGCTGGATGGCATCACCGACTCTGTGGACATGAGTTTGAGTGAACTCCGGGAGTTGGTGATGGACAGGGAGGCCTGGCGTGCTGTGATTCATGGGGTCGCGGAGAGTCAGACACGACTGAGCGACTGAACTGAACTGAACTAATGCTTCTATGAATAATTCCCATTTTGAATAGTTTATTTGCATAATTTTTCTTGTTGATTTTTGTTACCTGATGTTTCCCTTTTTAGAAAAGCTTTGTAAGGCAGCTTTGACTTTATTGAGCCTCTCAATTTTATTTTTATTTTTATTGCATTAATAAAAAAATAAATAAATAAAGCACAATTTTAGGAAAAATAAATAAAATAATTCAAAACTATTTACCCACAAAAAAAATAAAACGGAAATTCCTATAAGGGGAGGAGAAGGGGATGGCAGAGAATGAGATGTTTGGTCCACCAACTCGATGGACATGAGTTTGAGTAAACTCCTGGAGTTGGCGATGGACAGGGAAAACTGCTATACTATAGTCCATGGGGTCACAAAGAGTAGGGCACAAATGAGAGACTGAACTGAACCTACATAAGAGGCTGATACAAAATTGTAATCAAAAACAACCGTCAGCTGGTGTCTTCTTCCATTCGTGTCTGTTTTGAACATTTGTATATTTATGTGTATATATATACGTATTGCGCTTGTTCTTGCATCTTCTTATATACTTTTAATTCACAATCAAACCAATTCTCAGTGTATATTTTGAGCTTGCAAGTCAAAATATTAGTTATCCGTTTTAAATGACTTACATCCCCAGTAGCTCTGAGCTTTGAGGAAACATTCTTGGGGTCTCTATGATGGTTTCCTTTGTTGCTTCTTTCCGTTTGCTTTCCCTCACAATGAGGATTTCAGTCGTTTGGAATTAAATAGCATCGTCTCTTTAGACACACAGGAATAGTGAAAATGAGAGGATTCTGGATTAATACTAAAGTATCAATAGTTTCGAAGAGCTGACTCATTGGAAAAGACCCTGATGCTGGGAAAGATTGAGGGCAGGAGGAGGGGATGACAGAGGATGAGATGGTTGGATGGCGTCAGCGACCCGATGGACATGGGTTTGGGCGAACTCCGGGAGTTGGTGATGGATAGCGAAGCCTGGCTCGCTGCGGTTCATGGGGTCACAGAGAGTCAGACACGACTGAGCAACTGAACTGAACTGATCAATAGTTTCTGTATCTTATATTACTGAAAGATTATGAAACGTTATTTTTTTTAATACAGCCATATCATCTTGGCCAGATGTCTTAGATTTGTCTGTTCAAATATTATTTACACAGAATACATTTATTTATTCTTATACACACACATATACACACATTCTTACATAAGCTATCTTAGGCACTGAGGACACAAAAGTATTATAAAAGTCACATTTCATTGGCATATGACACACTGCAATGCCAAAATGGAATAATCAGAAATAATTCACAAAATAACCATGTAAAATGTAAATAAGGTACATGGATATTTAACTTATCTCCATAAAAACAAAGTTGTTACCACTAAATTATACATGGACATATTTTCTCAGATTAATTTTAAGTTACTTTGAGTGAGAGTGAATATGTATGCCAATTCATTTCTATATTCTACAAAGATATTCTAATTATACAATGGGTACAAGAAGGAGCAGAAATTAACCCAGAGCTTACTCAGGGGATAATTTTTTATTTACAGAGTGACTATTTATTTATTCTCCTTTTAATATCTCTAAGTCCCTCATTAATTTTCCTTAAGCCTCTAATTTGAAATGGAGTTACAATACCCTAAGTTCATCTCCTCGAAGGTCACCAAGAATTTAATACAGAATGCTATGACCCAAGGCTATATTCTAGGACTATTAAGCACATTTTTTCAATATTACTAAAGCACATAATGAACTGTTAAACACTAATCAAATATTTAAATAAATGTATTTCACTGGATGATGGTATTTCTAAGAACTATGGTTAGTTTGTGAATCCATTGATTAAATCCACTAATTATTTTAATTGAGCTATTAGATGGATTCTTTAATCACAAAGTATTTGTTAAAAAATTTGAGAAACATAAAATAATTTTCTATTACTTTAAATGCAATCTCTTCAGATAAAAATGCTTTCTAATTAAAAAGCTTAAAACTTCAGAAAAATTTATATTGACAATTTGTAATAGTATGTAAGACCTAAAAACATGCTTTGGAATATTTAGTTACAGTACTTACACACATTGGTTTCTGGAAAAAAATGTTGTATTTAATTGAAATAGCCACAAATTTAGCTTGTCGATGAAAAAGAAAATTATGTACATTTTAGCTGGCCTCTGGAAAGTTTTATTGATATATATTGAAATCTTTAAAACAAAGCATTAGAGAAAGAGAAGTAGGTACTCCCGAAAAAAAGACTGAATTTTAAGTTTATTGTTGAATAAAGGACTTGAGTACCTAACTGATTCATTAAATAACTCCTTAAAATATTTTTTAAACCATTTTACACATATTTCTTAAGGATTTAAGTATTCCAGGCACTGGGATACATACATCTTGAGAATAAAAATGTTCATCTTCCACTTCAGACTTCAAGTGAGAGAAATGGAATCTGGTTTGCATTTTCTTCTGCTTAACATGTAAAAATATATTTGCTATATTTTAAAGTTGTCATGTGAAGGATAATGATGTTTTCCTCTGAGAATTATACTTGAGAGAAAGAAGCATGAAACAGATGAGATTAATCGTGTAAAAGAAACTTCTGTATTTTTATATATTTATTATTCCTTTGTGTAAGGTGTATGAATATTTGGCATTATGTCGCAATGTGAAATACTTGCAGGCTCCACTAAATTCTAAATGATTTCTGATCTCTAACCTTGGTAGCAATAATATTTAAATCTACAAATGAAAAATAAATGAATTCATTAATAAAATGTTATCTCAGATTATCAATGATATATTTTATTAAATATATATCTTAGGTTTCAGCAAGCTTTTGGTACTTGAAATTTTTTCAAAGATTGCTTCTTATTGATATTAATAGTGTCTTAACTGTAAAATTTTTTCCTTGAAATGCTCCCTTGGTGTCTCTAATTTTCTTGTAGAGATTTCTTGTCTTTCCTATTCTGTTGTTTTCCTCTATTTCTTTGCATTGATTGCTTAGGAAGGCTTTCTTATCTCTCCTTGCTATTCTTTGGAACTCTGCATTCAGATGCTTATATCTTTCCTTTTCTCCTTTGCTTTTCACTTCTCTTCTTTTCACAGCTATTTGTAAGGCCTCCTCAGACAGCCATTTCACTTTTTTGCAATTTAATCACTGCGGATGCTGATTGCAGCCATGAAATTAAAAGATGCTTACTCCTTGGAAGGAAAGTTATGACCAACCTAGATAGCATATTAAAAAGCAGAGACATTACTTTGTCAACAAAGGTCCCTCTAGTCAAGGCTATGGTTTTTCCAGTGGTCATGTATGGATGTGAGAGTTGGACTGTGAAGAAAGCTGATCACCGAAGAGTTGATGCTTTTGAACTGTGGTGCTGGAGAAGACTCTTGAGAGTCCCTTGGACTTCAAGGAGATCCAACCAGTCCATCCTAAAGGAGATCAGTCCTGGGTGTTCATTGGAAGGACTGATGCTAAAGCTGAAACTGCAATACTTTGGCCACCTCATGTGACGAATTGACTCACTGGAAAAGACTCTGATGCTGGGAGGGATTGGGCGCGGAAGGAGACGGGGACAACAGAGAATGAGATGGCTGGATGGCATCACCGACTCGATGGACATGAGTTTGAGTGAACTCTGGGAGTTGGTGATGAACAGGGAGGCCTGGCGTGCTGTGATTCATGGGGTCGTGGAGAGTCAGACACGACTGAGGGACTAAACTGAACTGAACTATAAAATTAGGGTTATTATTTCCATCACTGAAGTAAAATGAAGTATTTCTAATACATTTAAATTTTTAAAATCAAACTTTTAGATTTTGAATAGATCTTAGAGGCAAAATAAATAATACAAATGCCAGAGAATTGACAAGAAGAAAGTACAAAGTCATATAAATAGGCATAAGTGAATAAGATTAAATCTCAGGAAGAGTGAAGAAAAGAATTAGCTGGAATAAGCAGGTTAAATGGTGTATATCAGCAAAACCTCCCAAGTAAATAGACTAACGGAATTCAGTGCTCTATCAAATATTGAGAAGTATATGTTAAGTGATGCTATTTTAAATTAGATATAATTTCATAAAATATATTAAAAAAACATTCTAGTCTTTCTTTATAGGAAACCTTGGGACCTATATAGAAATTCAGGCATCACTCTTCTAACTGAATCCAACAATTAATGTCTTTTAGTAACTGAATAATTAAGAGACTTATCTTTAAATCGGTAAAGATTTAATGATGAAGTAGGCATATTGTAGGATTATTCACATCTCAAATACAGAAAATTATCTTAATTTATAGACTGTTATTGGGCTTCCCAGATAGCACTAGTGGTAAAGAACACACTTGCCAATCAGGAGATGCATGAGATGTAGATTGGATCCCTAGGTCAGGAAGATCCTCTGGAGGAGGGTATGGCAACCTACTTCAGTATAGAATCCCATGGACAGAGGAGCCTGGCAGACTACAGTCCATGGGGTCACAAAGAGGCGGACATGACTGAAGCGACTTCACATGCATGGACAGGTAGACTATATTAGTATCAATATTTTTAACTGGAGCATATAGAAAGTGAGTTGGTCAGAATTTTTATTTTAAAAAATGTCAGAGGATATGGTAACCAAGAGAAAATAAACACACATAAACCAAAGGGTAGAATCAAAATGTTCAAAAATATTATATGGTATCAGTTTTATGTGGAAACTAAAAAATACAAACTAGAAAATAGAACAACACAAAGCATACTTGTAGACAACTATCCTAATTAGCAGTTTTCAGTGGGTGGGGGGTTTGGAGAGAGGAGAAATTTTGTAATAACTCTAAATGGAAAGCAATCTTTTAAAACGATATAAAGAAAGGCAATAGAAATGGTCAATAAGTTCAAAAGGAGGAAATAAAATATTAGCAATAAAGAGTTTTAACAGACCTTGTTTCTAGGGCCAATATTCAATCGAGTAGCTTTGCCTATGGCCTCAAACACCTATGAATGATATGAAAAAAATCTCAAAGCCTTATTTGAAAAGGAAGTCTTCAAAAGATGTTTATCTCCAAATTGCACTGTTTTTTCTATTCTTCTCTTTGAAAACCTAATACTTTACTCTTACTTTGGATATAGGGAAAATCTTAGAGAGTCTACTTGTGGATATGAGGTCTCATTATTATTGACAGTTCATTGTAGGACTAGATTTCTGTTAAAAGAAACGGTCCTCAATAAACACGATTTTTGATGATGGGTTTAATTAATTTTCCTGTCCTCTACCAGATTGACAGGAGTATGATACACCTATGCCAGGTGTATCAGTTCAGTTCAGTTCAGTTCAGTCGCTCAGTCTGACTCTTTGTGACCCCATGAATCACAGCACGCCAGGCCTCCCTGTCCATCACCAACTCCCAGAGTTCACTCAAACTCATGTCCATCGAGCTGGTGATGCCATCCAGCCATCTCATTCTCTGTCGTCCATGTCTCCTCCCGCCCCCAATCCCTCCCAGCATCAGAGTCTTTTCCAGTGAGTCAACTCGTCGCATGAGGTGGCCAAAGTATTGGAGTTTCAGTGTTAGCATCAGTCCCTCCAATGAATACCCAGGATTGATCTCCTCTAGAATGGACTGGTTGGATATGGGACTACTCAAAACAGAAATAATAAAGTCCTTGCCTTACAGTTCAGTTCAGTTCAGTCACTCAGTTGTGTCCAACACTTTGTGACCCCATGGACTGAAGCACGCCAGGACTCCCTGTCCATCACAAACTCCTGGAGTACACTCAAACTCATGTCCATTGAGTCGGTGATGCCTTCTAAACATCTCATCCTCTATCGTCCCCTTCTTCTACCTTCAATCTTTCCCAGCATCAGGGTCTTTTCCAATGAGTCAGTTCTTAACATCAGGTGGACAAAATATTGGAATTTCAGCTTCAACATCAGTCCTTACAATGAATAATTCAGGACTGATTTCCTATAGGATGGACTGGTTGGATCTCCTTGAAGTCCAAGGGACTCTCAAGAGTCTTCTCCAACATGACAGTTCAAAAACATAAATTCTTTGGCACTCAGCTTTCTTTATGGTTCAAATTTCACAACCATAGATGACTACTGGAAAAACCATAGCTTTGACTAGACGGACTTTTGTTGGCAAATAATGTCTCTGCCTTTTAATACGCTGTTTAGGTTGGTCACAGCTCTTCTTCCAAGGAGCAAGTGTCTTTTAATTGAATGGCTGCAATGACTATCTGCAGTGATTTTGGAGCCCCCCAAAATAAAGTCTGTCACTGTTTCCCCTGTTTCAACATATGTTTGCCATGAAGTGATGGGATAAGATGCCATGATCTTAGTTTTCTGAATGCTGAGTTTTAAGCCAACCTTTTCACTCTCCTCTTTCACTTTCATCAAGAGGCTTTTGAGTTCCTCTTCACTTTCTGCCATAAGGGTGGTGTCATCTGCATATCTGAGGTTATTGATTTTCCTTTTGGCAATCTTGATTCCAACTTGTGCTTCATCCAGTCCAACATTTCTCATGATGTATTCTGCATATAAGTTAAATAAGCTTGGTGACAATATACAGCCTTGACATACTCCTTTCCCCATTTGGAACCAATCTGTTCTGCCATGTCAAGTTCTAATTGTTTCTTCCTGACATGGATACAGATTTCTTAGGATGCATGTTGGGTGGTTTGGTATTCCCATCTCTTTAAGAAATTTCCATTTTGTTGTGATCCATACAGTCAAATGCTTTGGCATAGTCAATAAAGCAGAAATAGATGTTGTTCTGGAACTCTCTTGCTTTTTCAATGATCCAACAGATGTTGGCAATTTGATCTCTGGTTCCTCTGCCTTTTCTAAGTCCAGCTTGAACATCTGGAAGTTCATGGTTCCTGTACTGTTGAAGCTTGACTTGAAGAATTTTGAGTTTTACTTTGCTAGAATGTGAGATGAGTGCAATTGTGTGGTAGTTTGAACATTCTTTGGCATTGCCTTTCTTTGGTATTTGAATGAAAACTGACCTTTTCCAATCCTGTGGCCACTGCTGGGTTTTCCAAATTTACTGGCATATTGATTGCAGCACTTTCACAGCATCATCTTTTAGGATTTGAAATGGCTTAGCTGGAATTCTATCACCTCCACTAGCTTTGCTCATAGTGATGTTTCCTAAGGCCCTCTTGACTTCACATTCCAGGACATATGGCTCTAGGTGAGTGATCACACCATCGTGATTATCTGGGTCATGAAGATCTTTTTTGTACAGTTCTTCTGTGTATTCTTGCCACCTCTTCTTAATGTCCTCTGCTTCTGTTCAGTTCAGTTCAGTTGCTTAGTCGTGTCCGACTCTTTGCGACCCCATGAACCACAGCACGCCTGCTTCTGTTAGGTCCATACTATTTCTGTCCTTTATCAAGCCCATCTTTGCATGAAATATTCTCTTGGTATCTCTAATTTTCTTGAAGAGATCTCTAGCCTTTCCCATTCCATTGTTTTTTTCTATTTCTTTGCATTGATCTCTGAGGAAAGCTTTCTTATCTCTCCTTGCTATTCTTTCTTTAGAACTTTGCATTCAGATGGGTACATCTTTCCTTTTATCTTTTGCCTTTTGCTTCTCTTCCTTTCATAGCTATTTGTAAGGCCTCCTCAGACTACAATTTTGCCTTTCTGCATTTCTCTTTAGGAGGGATGATCCTGATCACTGTCTCCTGTACAATGTCACCGTGTCCACAGTTCTTCAGGCACTCTATCAGATCTAGTCCCTTGAATCTATTTGTCATTTCCAATGTACAGTCGTATGGGATTTGATTCAGGTCATACCTGAATGATCTCGTGGTTTTCCCTACTTTCTTCGATTTCAGTCTGAATTTGGCAATAAGGAGTTCATGATCTGAGCCACAGTCAGCTCCTGGTCTTATTTTTCTAACTGTATACAGCTTCTCCATCTTTGGCTGCAAAGAATATAATCAATCTGATTTTGGTGTTGACCATCTGCGTATATCCACATGTCAAAAAATGTGTAGAGTCTTCTCTTGTGTTGTTGGAAGAGGGTGATTGCTATGACCAGTGCGTTCTCTTGGCAAAACTCTATTAGCCTTTACCCTGCTTCATTCCGTACTCCATGGCCAATTGCCTGTTACTCCAGGTGTTTCTTGGCTTCCTACTTTCGCATTCCAGTCCCTATAATGAAAGACACATCATTTTTGGGTGTTAGTTCTAGAAGGTCTTGTAGGTCTTCATAAAACCATTCAACTTCAGCTTCTTTGGCATTACTGGTTGGGGCATAGACTTGAATTACCGTGATATTGAAGGTTTGCCTTGGAAATGAACAGAGGTCATTGTCATTTTTGAGATTGCATCCAACTATTGCATTCCAGATTCTCTTGTTGACTATGATGGCTACTCCATTTCTTCTAAGAGATTCTTGCCCAGAATAGTAGATATAATGGTCATCTGAGTTAAATTCACTCATTTCAGTCCATTTTAGTTCGCTGATTCCTAGAATGTCGATGTTCACTCTTGCCGTCTCCTGTTTGACCACTTCCAATTTGCCTTGATTCATGGACCTAACATTCCAGGTTCCTATGCAATATTGCTCTTGACAGCTTGGGACCTTCCTTCCATCACCAGTCACATGCATAACTGGGCGCTGTTTTTGCTTTGGCTCCATCTCTTCATTCTTTCTGAAGTTACTTCTCCACTGATCTGTAGCATATTGGGTACCTACCGATCTAGGGAGTTCATCTTTCAATGTCCTATTTTTTTTTTGCCTTTTCATACTGTTCATGGTGTTCTCAAGGCAAGAATACTGAAGTGGTTTGCAGTACCCTTTTTCAGTAGACCACATTTTGTCAGAACTCTCTACCATGACCCCATGCCTCTTGGGCTGCCCTACCTGGCCTGGCTCATAGTTTCATTAGATTAGACAAGGCTGTGTTCCATGTGATCATATTGGTTTGCTTTCTGTGATTTTGATTTTCATTCTGTCTGCCCTCTGATGGAGAAGGATAAGAGGCCTATGGAAGCTTCCTGATGGGAAAGACTGACTGAGTGGGAAACTCGGTCTTGTTCTGATGGGCGGGGCCATGCTCAGCATATCTTTCATCCAATTTTCAGTTGACAGGCAGGGCTGTGATCCCTCCCTGTTATTTGACCTGAGGCCAAACTATGGTGGAGGTAATAAAGATAAGGGCAACCTCCTTCAAAAGACCTCATGCACACACTGTTGCACTGAGTGCCCCCAACCCTGCAGCAGGCCACCGCTGACCCACACCTCTGCTGGGGACTCCTGGACACTTATGGGCAAGGCTGGGTCAGTCTCTTGTGGGGTCACTGCTCCTTTCTCCTTGGTCGTGGTGTGCACAAGGTTTTGTTTGTGCCCTCCAAGTTTCTATTTCCCAGTCCTGTGTAATTTCTAGCGGCTCTATGGTGGGGTTAATGATGACCTCTTCCAAGAGGGCTTATGCCAGACCCAGGTCTGCTGCGCCCAGAGCCCCCGCCCATGCAGCAGTCTGCTGCTGACCCGTCCCTCCACAGGAGATGCTCACACACAGCTCTGGCTCAGTCTCTGTGGGGTGTCTGGGTCTTGGTGTGCCCAAGGTATGTTTGAGCCCTCTGAGCGTCTCTGGGGGGTACGGGGTTTGATTCTAAATGTGAATCCGCCCCTCCTACCATCTTGCTGGGGCTTCTCCTTTTCCCTTGGAAAAAGGGCATCTCCTCAAAGTGGGGTATCTCCTCAAAGTCGCTCCAGTGCCATGCAGCCACCTCTCCCTTGCATTTAAAGAATTAAAAATCACAGAGATAAATTAATAAGTAGTAAGTATTAGAATACAGGTAAGTGTAAAGGGTATGCCATGAGAGATATCAGTTACTAGTTAAAACCAAATCTCTAAAATTAAAATAAAAAGCAAGAATATCTGAAAATTGTTCTCCAACCAAGCCATTTTGAAAAACTTATCTTTAAGAACAAGGAGTATAACATAATATTATAAATTCACTTAGCAAAAACTAAGAACTCGTGAAATAGTCTGCCTGCACTTTAATCAGACTGAACACTGAAATGAAGTGGCAAAATATGCCAGAACACCTGGTCGTTGCCCCCTGTGGCTTAGACACTTTCCAAAGGTTGGCATTGATGTGTCAAAGTAAGTAGCAGGTGGTCTCAAAGTCTTAGTTCCCTCCGGTGATGGATGTCAGTTGGTTCTTATTTTTTCCAAAGAAGGTGCCCTAAGCAAATTATCAAGCAAAACCTACAAACCTTTTTGACCATGTTTATGCAAAAGAAAGTCAAGAGAGCACTTTCACTCATCATAAAATGACGTATTAACCCATTAAAAAGTGTTTCAGCCTGTCACTGGCAGGTCAAGGGACGATACCTAGGAACTCTACAACTCCGAATCTACTTTTCTATGCGGTGTAAAACAAAGTTTGGATTTCTTTCTAATCAAAACTTGATCACACTTCTGTTACATATTCTGTTTGTACATTCCTTGATGTCTGAGACCTGGTTTTGTTTTAATGGTTATGCAGCACTTCAGTTCAGTTCAGTTCAGTCGCTCAGTCGTGTCTGACTCTTTTCGACCCCATGAATCACAGCATGCCAGGCCTCCCTGTCCATCACCAACTCCCGGAGTTCACTCAAACTCATGTCCATCGAGTCGGTGATGCCATCCAGCCATCTCATTCTCTGTCGTCCCCTTCTCCTCCTGCCCCCAATCCCTCCCAGCAACAGACTCTTTTCCAGTAAGTCAACTCTTCGCATGAGGTGGCCAAAGTATTGCAATTTCAGCTTTAGCATCAGTCCTTCCAATGAACACCCAGGACTGATCTCCTTTAGAATGGACTGGTTGCATGGTAGCAAAAACTGTTTTATGTGCTGTACGAATCTGAACTCAATTCACTTAGCCACTTTATGAAATAGGTGTGGCTATTATTTCCATTTACAGATCAGGCATAGAAAGGTTAGCTGGCTGCCTCAAGGTCACACAGCTATGTAACAGAGTTGGGATTTGAACCCAGGTCCACTGAATTCAGTTCAACTCCACCATCTGTTGTTGGTTTTTACTCACAATTCACTGTCCTAATTTAATTCATGTCTTCGCGATTGAACAGCTTTTCATTACACATGTTATTGACAAGATAAGCTAAGGATAGCCCTTGGATGGATATGAAAACTGAATGTCAGTCTCCTTTTACTCACACAACGATCATATGTATTGATTTAATGTTAAATAAGGGTATCCTGATGAACTATTTGAAAATCTGCTACTCATCACACATTTAAATCTAAAACTATATACAGGTAAGGGGTAATGACGTTGATATAGAATTTGATATTCTATTAATGCCATGTTGACTTTCTCAATGTGAAATATAGGTTAGTTTTAATAAAGTTTTCTGGTCTTTGATAACACATAAAAATTCTTCAGCTTCACAATCTATACTTATGAATACCATGGACCTTTTCCAATGGAACTTAATAATATCTCATACTTGGAATACTTGCATTCTGACACTATAAGGTTAAGGTTATTTTCATTATTCTTACTACAAAGACTTTTAGTTATGCACACTTCTGCATTTTTATATCGTATTTTAACTGTATTGATCAACTGTAGTCTGGTCTTCATCAAGCCAGTTCTGATAACAGTTGTGCATATTATCTGAGGCAATAATGGCAGCTTAATCATAGAGAATGATCCTAAAACACCCACCGTCAAAGTCACTGACCACAAATTCCTCTACTCCTCACTGCATTTCCATTTTTATAAAATTCAATGACATTCACTAATAAAAAATGGGTCCCAGAGTTAAAATAACAGGAACTAAAAAGCAAATGTATCAATGAAGAAACTCTGATTTGCATTTCCCTAAGTGTAAATAAACCAAATTATTTTATTGTGTTCTTTGTTCTATATCACCTAAAATACTATCTTTAATAATTTGTTACACTATTAACACAAATAAAATGTTATTGTTGTTTAATGCATCTAACTTATTAAGAAAAAAGGCAGTCTATTCACAAATCAAATATTATAAAAAAGTAACTTCTTTGTGGACTAGAGTCAAGAATGACTATCTCAAAATGAAGTAAAGACAGACTTTTACATATAAGTTAGTGAATAAGATGAAGTGAAGTGAAAGTTGCTCAGTCGTGTCTGACTCTGCAACCCATGGACTATACAGTCCATGGAATTCTCCAGGCCAGAATACTGGAGTGGGTAGCTGTTCCCTTCTCCAGGGGATCTTCCCAACCCTGAAATTAAACCCAGGTCTCCCGCATTGCAGGCAGATTCTTTACCAGATGAGCCACCAGAGAAGCCCAAGAAAACGAGTGGGTGGCCTTTCCCTTCTCCAGTGGATCTCCCTGACCTAGGAATTGAACTGGAGTCTCTTGCATTGCAGACAGATTCTTTCCCAGCTACCAGGGAATCCTTGTGAATAAAATATATAACTACAAATATAAATTAAATTTTATTTACCAATGTTCTTAAAGTTACTAAAATTTCCCTACAATGACATAATTCAAAGTGTTATAAAAACATCTATAACAGTACTTTCCTAATCTTAACATATATATGATATGATAACAATATATATAAACTTTATAGTTAGGTATCAATACATAATTTAAATTATCATTCTTTCTTTTGTTAATTTTGTTGTACATTACAATAATGAAGAAGGATTTAGGAAAGTTTCCAGCCAATACTTTTCTATGCTCTTTTGTATCAACTTATGTGAAGACCAGAAAGTGGTTTTGTTAGTTATTTCTTTGTGTGATCTTCCAGATTCCCTGTATGAGATGAACTCCATTAAATAGCATAGTGAAAGGCAATTTTCCTGCCGTAATTCATTGCTAAGGTAGAAACTAAACTAACAACATGTGCATGTTCTTCCTGGTTTTACCCTGACCACAAGTCTCAGAAACCAGAAAGGTTTCTGAAATCTTCAGAAACCAGACAGGAACTATGTCTTTTATGTGTTTACTGTTCCATGTATATTTGTGAGACTGGGCTGCATTCAAAGCCTAGTTCACTCACTGTGTAACTGTGTACATTACTACAAATCAACATCACAGGACGATGGGAAGAAAAAGGACTAATAAACTATCATTTCTTGGATTCAATACATAACCGGAACCTGGTAACTCAGCAAGACTTATCTCTAGATGGGCAATATTCTTAACATAGTTGTTTAGTTACCTTTGATACAGTGCTATATATTATCCCAACCCGTATATGCATGGCCATTTATATTAAAAGAAACTAACTTTAAGAAGATAGAGTACAGACTGATTTTCTAGCTCTTTATGGGTATTTTTTTCCATTACCATGAACAGTTTGATTTTCTGTGTAAGGCTCAGAATTGAGAAAACAAAGTTAAGAATTCTTCAGTTATTACAGACAAAAACTACAAAATCTAGCAGTTTTGTTTCAATTTATAGATTCCAAATATAGTCAGTTCACACTACGACTCTAAAATCCATTCATTTTCTCTCTCATATACAATACATATTACATTTCATATATATATGTTAAACTACTCATGAACATATTCATAAACCACTACACATTCAGAATATGTGATTCACAGGCAACTGAAGTACAGAATTGTAGGCAGCTGGTGCCCTGTAAAGACTGGGCAACAAAAATAATGCTTTTTAGTATGTTGGAAAACAATATTCTCGGTATTTTTATCACCTGTTATTTGCTCTACATTGACATACCTTATTTAAAGAGAGTATAGACTACCAGATTTTAATGTCCTATGAGATTGTATTTTTCTAAATATAGAGTTCTTCCATGCTTTTAATATAGTTACAATTATGAATTCCAAAAATTACCTAAAAGAAGTAAGACCATTGAATGGCTCCACTTTTGATTACTGAAATAATCTAATAAGTAGGCAACTCTTTATAAGTCGCAGTAAAATCACATGTACATGGATGTGGCTATTAACTAATGGAAGTGATGCAAATGTTTAAAAATATTTAGCTCATATTAGTTGTGATAGACCTCTATTACAGAGTTGTTCTAAGTACTAGTACAGGGCTCTCACTATATAAGTGATCAATACATATTGGTAAACTTTGTAAATTTGGTGCACATTTGTAGCTACATACCAACTATATATGGAGAAGGCAATGGCAAGCCACTCCAGTACTATTGCCTAGAAAATCCCATGGATGGAGGAGCCTGGTAGGCTGCAGTCCGTGGGGTCGTTAAGAGTCGGACACGACTGAGCGACTTCACTTTTCACTTTCACACATTGGAGAAGGAAATGGCAACCCACTCCAGTGTTCTTGCCTGAAGAATCCCAGGGACGGGGGAGCCTGGTGGGCTTCCGTCTATGGGGTCACACAGAGTCGGACGCGACTGAAGAGACAGCAGCAGCAGCAGCAGCAGCAACTAACTATATATAAGATTTTTAAAAAAATATTTTTGTCACAACAATGAAATGTTGGTTTTAAATCACTGTGATATATTGTTCAATGATATTAGTTTAGTAACAGAAAAAGAGAAATAAATGAGAAATGCTGGTAGTATAAAAATGAACAAGGTTATTAGAACCATGCAAAGAGAATTATGCTCCCCTGCACTTAACCTAACACCTAACTAACTTAGGCTCTCACTCTGGTCAATGAAACGTTGGAAGTAGGGAGTCTCACTTTCTTGCATAAAGTTTCCATCAGTGTGAAATAGAGCCCTACTAACTTCACCCTGCTGCAGTGACCTGTGGCAACATATGTTAACAGTTTTCAGCCTGGGTCTCTCGTGACTACCTTGAACAGAGGTCCCCTGCTATCCCATAATGACGAAGCTACACGAGTAAGAAGGAAAATGCTGTTGATCCCAAGTTGATCCCACTGAGAAGTTGAAATCACCTGTTATTGCTGCAGACCTTAGTCTTTCCTGACTGACATTGCTCAAAATGGAGAGTTTCCATAGCCCAAACTCTAAATATAGGACATTGGCTTGGGGATGTGTAATGAGATCTAGACAAATAAGTTGGAACTTTGAAAAAGGATTTTCAGTGAAATGCCACATGGAGTAACATTTATGCCATAAAACTAACGATCATGCATCCCTAGATAAAAAGGCAGGGAAGCTGAACTGCCAGGGTAGGTTATATCCATCTGTGTTTAGTAAAGAATTAGAAAAAAAGGTGGGTGAGAAGGAGAGAGAGGAGAATAAGGAAAGAAAAGAGAAGGAAAGAGGAAAGTGAAGAGAAGCAGAATCAGAAAATTTGTTCTCAGCAAAGAACTGGAGAATAAATAGAGCCCACAAATTCAGCAACAAGCAGTATAGACAGAAGCGACTGTCACCAACAACATGAAAAAAGGTTTCAATAGAAAAGCAGCACCTATCATTGGTCCTGATGAACATGTCAAGTTGAAGGCTGTAATGGCTATTTCCATTTTTAACTGTCTGAATAAATTAAGATATTCAGCAGTAGAACCTATTCAGTAATATAGCATCCAGTAAGCCATTTATTTTGAACAAAATATCCAAAGGACGTGATTGAATATGTGACTGTTTCTTCTAAAATCTGAAAGAAGAAAATACGAGTAACTCAAGGAAAAGACATATGATGTGATGGGGTGCAGAGAAGCAAGGGAATATAGTAAATCTAATACTAATACTTGAAAAATAACTGTAGATTTATCTGCTGATACATGTTACTGACTGAATTCAAATTAATGAGAAAAAATTTTTAGTGAGTTATGCTTGCAGAATACTGATTCTTATGCATTTACTCTGAGAGTAAATTCATAATTTAGATATTATCATAGATATTTTGGTGTATGAAATATATCTCAAGATCAAATAAGGACTGAAGGGGTTTACAGAGTAATGGGAAAAATATTAAAGAGCAAAAATTAAATAAGAAATATTTGTAAAGGGGAATATTAGTATAAATATGTTCTAAATAATTTAATATACAATCATATGACATCTGATAACTAAAGGTACTACTTAGAATATTCTTTTATCCAAAATCACTTGCTAACCAGGATGCATTTTCTTTACCTTAACAATGTTGGCAATTCTAACATAAATGTGAGTTTTCCATAGTGCCCTCTCCCTTGGTAGGAGAGCAAGATGAATGTAAGCTATGTAGAGTAAAGGAGTTCTGATGAGAAGAGCAGCTACTGATAAAATGTCAACCTGATTTTCTACTCTCTAATATATATACCAATCTAACACAAAATCTAATTCACGATTCGATTATCATACTTAGGCTCTGAAGTTTGATATTGAGAACTTCAAATATCATCTTTCAATTTCTGCCTAAATTTAATTGTAATCCAATAGCTGTCCATTTTTTTCCAAGTTAATAGAGAAATTTGTGCAAAGGTCTCTAGGGTTACGAGTCTGTTCTAGGAGCGCTGATCACGTTGTCTATATGAAAGAATAATGCAAAGGCTACTGTATTGTGAAAAGAGTCTTTGAAAAATATACTAATAATCCTGATTTTAAAATTATATATGTATGTGTTTATACACATTGTTTTATATGATACATGTATGTATCTGCGTATTTTAATAAGTACATATATATGCATGTTCATTTTGTTCTGAAGCAAACCAGGTATTTTTATTTTTGTATTATAGTCTATTGAACAACAAAAGTCTGTTAGTTTATCATTGTCTAAGTGGTCACTTGAGTGTTAGATGATAATAAATACAATTACATAAATAGGTAGAAAAGTGGCACAATTTCTGCAAAGATCTCTAAATGGAAAGGGAATCATCTCAAAGGGAAATAAGATTTCTTTACTCATTTTCCTGCATTTCAAGCAATTAAGAACAATAGGAAACCACTAAGCTTTTTGAAACCTTTCAAGAGCAGAAAGTGGTTTGCAAGACAAGGTAATTTCTAAGTATTTTAACTTGAAGTAAAAAATTTGGAAGGAGACAAAAAGATGAAAGGAATGTTATCAAACCCAGAGTCGGCAATAAGGAATAAACAACCTGTTAGGAGCACAATTTCTTTTAAATTATACTTAAAATATTTGGGCACAAAATGATGCAAGAGTTTCCTACCACTTATTCTGTCTTTGAGTATTTATTTCTTTCTAACTATGACAACTAATCCAGCAAAAATAAGTTTTGCTTCATGTCTGTTAGAAGCGTCAATGAATTCATGATTTGAAAATATGATTAAGATCTTGAGTGCTTTATATATTTGAAATTAGAACTATGACAGATCTAGAAAAGTTATAAGAGGAATGGAAATAACAAGCCCTAGAATTTCAAACACAATAGTTACTGAACAAGTAAACAATAAGAGAATTTAATCCGTTAG
The DNA here is from genome assembly GCF_049115385.1 of Moschus berezovskii. Lineage (NCBI taxonomy): Eukaryota > Metazoa > Chordata > Mammalia > Artiodactyla > Moschidae > Moschus > Moschus berezovskii. The sequence continues at coordinate 6,216,317 of NC_142467.1, read as the reverse complement.
TGAACACAGGCTCTGCAAACGCATTTAAGAGCCAGTAATAGTTTTGCATTTAAATGAATGATTTATCTTTTAAAATAAATAAGAATTAAGATCAACATTATATCTATCTAGTTTGAATTAACAAAACATTATGTGTAATTATCTAATTGTTTCTAACAGTCAAGCAGACATCACTAATTGATACTGAGTTGTTGAGCTTGATAGCAGCCATAGAATCCATTTCCATACTATATACATATATATATATATTGGGCTTCCCTGGTAGCTCAGATGGTAAAGTGTCTGCCTACAGTGCGGGAGACCCGGGTTCGATCCCTGGGTTGGGAAGATCCCCTGGAGAAGGAAATGGCAATCCACTCCAGTATTCATGCCTGGAAAATCCCACGGACCGAGGATCCTGGTGGGCTACAGTCCATGGGGTCGTAAAGAGTCGGACACTACTGAGCGACTTCACTCACATATATATATATAAAGAAAATGCAAATTGAATGAATTTGGAAATAAAAAAATATTTTGGATATATACCAGTGTTACTTCCTTATAGTCATTACAATTAGCCACAAAGCTAAAAATTTTTGTACCAGAAGATTTTTTGTTTTTCCTCCTCCATCTCTCAATTTCCTTCCCACACTTTAGTATTTACATATATATATATATATTTAGTGTGTATCTATGGGGAGTGAGGTGGGAGAGAGGAACCAAATAAATACTACTGTCATTCAAGTATTCTTCATGTTATAGAAAATATTTCAAATTTCAAAAGCAATTTTAACATTTACTATAAGGTATCAACTAAAGTAGAAATTTAGCACACATTTTGAACATTTGGAGAGCTATGTAAAGATAGACCTACTGTATACTTCTGTAATTAGTCAATGCATATTTGTTTTTATTCAGAGATACACTCAAAATACTTAAATGAATAGCAGGTCAATAGAGAATTATTTTGGAGAAGGAAATGGCAACCCACTCCAGTGTTCTTGCCTGGAGAATCCTAGGGATGGGGGAGCCTGGTGGGCTGCCGTCTATGAGGTCACACAGAGTCGGACACGACTGAAGCGACTTAGCAGCAGCAGCAAATTATTTTATACCGAGGTAAACTGTTTTTAGAATTTACACTGTAAAGGACCACATCTTTCTAATTGGTGGTGTGTGTGTGTGCTCAGTCTCACAGTTGTATCCAACTCTTTGCAACCCCATGGACTATAGCCTGCCAGGCTTCTCTGTCCATGGAATTTTCCAGGCAAGAATACAAATTGGTGAAGGGGTACTGATATGAGTTAGAGGAAAGATTTTATTCTAGACCTGCCCATGTTAATTTCCTAAGGCTTTGGGTATATGTGAACTTTACTTCTATAAAATGAGCAGTCTTACAGATTTTTAGCGATTTCTAAGCCTACATTTCAATTGTGGATTTATGTTGTATCTGAAATATAATTTTATTATGACATCGACTATAGAAACCACTAAGTGAAGCAACAATTTTGAAAAGCTCACATTTTATCAACAATATTTATAATACATAACTTCTAAAATCTTTTGTATCTAAACACTTTATTCCATTAAATAATAAAACATTAATAAATCTATCGAAGAGCTTAAAATCACAAATTCATCAAAATAAGTTTCCCTAAATGTCAGCAGGGAATCAATTGTTAAATATGGTTAAAGCACTTTTCCATCCCTGACATGATACAGTCCGGATCATGCATTGTGAGGGAAAGTGTATATGAGACATGTTCAGCACAGTGGAACAAGAAAGTCTGCCTAAGGACAGTGGAGTGGAAAATAAAGGGCAGAGGAGTGTGGTCGACCAGACTAAATAGCAAAGTCTTTGGTGGATTGGTAAATACAGGCACTGTTAAAAATAAAAATAAAAAGGAATTAAAAAATAGATTTTAATTCCTTATTAAAATTAAAATTTAATTCCTTATTTAATTCCAACTGCTTCATGATGCCAGTATTCTAATATCAAAGAGCTTTTGCAAAGTTTTATTTACAAACAACAGCTGTATCTTCAAAATATACACTAAAATGTTTGAAAACTATCTTTTGGCATACCCTTAAGTGCAAGCATCCTGACCAAATGAACTGGGGACAATATTTACCAATTTCTATCAGTCTTAGAGTCTACTTTCCTCTTGCAAATCATTTTACTTTGATTAATGTGATTGATGCCAATGTGTGAAATTTTAATTAAATTATCGATATTTCAAGATTAAAGAACTAAAACTCTTCTGAATTTCCATCATGAGGATTTACCAGCATTTTAGGAGTCTTACAATGTTGGCTATACATTCATGTCTTTTGTCCATTTTGAGTTAATTTTTCAATTTTAGTGCTAATAATGGTTTTATTTTTTTGCATGTGGATGTAGTTTTCCCAATAATATTTTTTGAAAATATTGTCCTTTATCCATTTTGGCACCTTTGTCCAAAATCATTTAATAATATATGTAATCATTTATTTCTGGGCTCTGCATTTTATTCTACTGGTCTAAGTTGGTGCAAAAGTAATTATAGTTTTGGACCCTGAATTTTAAGTCATTATAATGAGGTTTAAACACATTTTTATTAATCAAAATAGGAATAATTACAATCAACACACTTTGCCAATGAGAAATAAGTTTGTTTATTCCTATAGCATAAACATCTGTGCTTTGGAGTTCAACAAACTCTTGGAAAGCATTTCTGCATCCTGCTGGTTGGGGAAGCATTTCCCTGCAAAGAATTGGTTGAGATATTTGAAGAAGTGCCAGTCGGCTGGTGAGAGGTCAGGCGATTATGGAGATGAGACAGAACTTTGTAGCCCTATCCATTCAACTTTCGAAGCACTGACTGTGCAATTTGTGGTTGGGTGTTGTCACAGAGAAGAACTGGGCCCTTTCTGTTGACCAAAGCTGGCTGCAGGTGTTGCAGTTTCCAGTGAACCTTACCAATTTGCTGCACCTACTTCTCAAATGCAATGGTTTCACAGGATTCAGAAAGCTGTGGTGGAGCAGACTTGCAGCATACCCTCAAACAGGACACATGACCTTTTCATGGCGCAAGTTTGGCTGTGGGAAGTGCACTGGAGCTTATCAATCCCCTTTCATCACATGTCACAATCCAGTCAAGAAGTGGTTCCTTGTTGTTGCATAGAATAGGAGATGATACTACAAAATGATGTTTTGGGCCAAACAAGTTGATGTTTCGAGTTGTCTCTGCTGCTTTACGACCCATTTTGCACTCAAATAAGAAAATTACTGAAACTTGCTTTTTGTCTAACAGCATTTCCGTGTTCTAAAACAGATATAAACAGCAAGTAATGTCATTACCAATAAAACATAAAGCGAGAAATGTGTATTAAAATGTGTAACATGACCGCATTTATTTAGAATGTATTTCACTATCCAATGGAACATTCCCAGTGTGAATACTGCAATTACTTGTGCGCCGACCTAATATTTGTCTTTTGCCAGGTCCATAGTGTTTTGATTTTATCACACTCAATTGTGAGAGCCTGAAAATTGTCACTCTAAGTTCAACAGCAAGGCAAGAGTGCCTGCTTTTATCGTTTCTACTGAACACAGTGCTGGATCTTCTAGCCAGAACCATTGGGCCAAAAAAAAAAAAAAAAGAACAAGAAGATGAATTCAAATTGAAAAGTAGTAATAGAATTATCTCTGTTAATAGATAGCATGATCTCATGACGAGAAAATCCTAAAAAGTCCACTAAACATGTGAGAAACAAGAAATCTACAAAAGTGGTAGAATACAAGGTTAGCACTCAAAGTTATACTTCATTTTTATATACTATGAAAAACCTTAAAAATAAATTAATGAAATAATTTTTTTTATAGCAACATCAAAAAGAATATAATACTTAAAAAATTGAGCAAGGGAGGCAAAGAGTTGTACCATGAAAAATACAAAATCCCACGTTCATGGATTGGAAAAATTAATATTGTTAAGATCTCAATACTCAAATCTTCAAAATAAAAGAAATTTCTTTCAAAACCCCATGATGCTTATTGAGGCATAGAAAAACCCATCTAAAATTCATGTGGGATTCCAAGAGAACTTGTATACACAAAACGATCCTGAGAAAGAACAGCAAAGCTGAAGAGTTCATACTTCCTCATCCCAAAACTTAAATTTATTGTATAATTGCTTTTTATATTTTGTGCCAGGTGCCTAAGAAATATAGGAGTTATTGAACTGATTTTAGAGGAAGGACCTTGTTACTTTATGCTTTTATTGTGTCCCACATTCCTTTACCACATATCATTACACATAGCCTATAACAGCCCTCCACACATTTATAAACACTCATTGAAAAGTAAAAATAAAAAATCGGGGCTTCCCTGGTGGCTAGATGGTAAAGAATCCGCCTGCAATGCGGGAGACATAGGTTTTGATCCCCGTGTTGAGAAGATCCCCTGGAGAAGGGAACAACTACCCACTCCAGTATTCTGGCCTGGAGAATTCCTTGGGCTGTATAGTCCACGGGGTCACAAAAAGAGTCACACATGACTGAGCAACTTTCACTTCACTTCAGCGTTTTGATATTCACTGTAGCTCAGACGGTAAAGAATCTGCCTGCAATGCAGGAGACTCAGGTTCGATCCCTGGGTCAGGAAGATCCTCTGGCAAAGGTAATGGCAACCCACTCCAGTATTCTTGCCTGGAGAATCCCATGGACAGAGGAGCCTGGTGGGCTTCAAACTCCATGAGGTCGCAAAGAGCCAGACACAACTGAGCGACTGACACTACCATTACTATTATAAGTCAGATGCCTGGCTTACTGGCTTACGAAAATGTTACACCTGTACCAAAATATTATTTAAAGGGTTAGTGCTAATTTTGAAAAAAAAAATATTTTTAAGTTTGAATTTTAGGTAATTTTTTTCATTAGATAATTTATCATCCCATAACTGACATAAATAAAATGTACACTTTTTAATTTATATTTATAATGTCCAAGCAGGTCAAGTTCAAGATGGATAACAATTTATGAGGATGTTCTGTCCCTTCATACCGATGAACTCTTTATTGTGAAGTTTGACTTGGCCTAATCAAACCAGAGTGACCGCTCTCCCCCAAATCAATGTTGTTAGCATCATATATTCTCATGTATATATCCATGAAAACAATTCACTGAACTACATGTACTTTTATTCTTCTTATCACCACCTCAAAGTAAAGTACTTTTCAGGATGGAAGTATGCTTTGCTACTTCATTTTGCCAGAATATATGGAAGAATCTTTAGTAACTGCATAAACTTTCACAAAATTCATATTTGATACTTGAGGTTGGGGTCCACAGTATCATGCAGTAAAAATACACTTCAGTGGAACAAATTAGCTTCACTGATTCAAGAACTGAACACACTGACATGAGCAATGGGAAATTTACTCCCACCCCAAGAGTTATTTGTATCATTAAAAAGAAAAGCAGAAGTCAATGTCTGACTATTGCTAATTTTGTTGATGATATCAATTTTATTGAATCATGAATTTATGTTGAATAGACTATCAGAAAACTGTTTGTGTTTTACTTTTCTATAGAAAAATGTAAATCTACCCTGTGTTAGGTGGTTGTACACAATGGATTTGACCAGTGCAGTCACTAGCAGTCACTAAACAAAATAACCCATGGTTCTGCACGCATAGATGCTTCTACTTAATCAAGAAATGAGGGGGGAAAAAGTACAGAAACCATTAGGTACCTTGCATTCCAAGTCACCAGTACAGGCTTTCTAAATATTCCTGTCTGTATTCACCCTCTCAACCTCAATGTGGTATATTCTTGTTCCAGAATAATCATATTACATTACAAAATGGCAAATATAAAATTCAAATGGAAACCACTGTTCAACAACGGGGTAATCAGGCTATCAGGGAGATTTGCTAGTGTATATTTTAATCTGGGCTTCACAGGTAGTGCAAGGGATAAAGAATACCCCTGCCAATACAGGAGATTCAAAAGACATGGGTTTGATCCCTGCATTGGGAAGATCCGCTGGAGTAGGAAATGGCATCCTGTTCTAGTATTCTTGCCTGGAAACTTCCATGGGCAGATAAGCCTGGTGAGTTGCAGTCGATAGGGCCCAAAGAGTCGGCCACAACAGTGCACCTGAGCCACACAACTCTTATTGTGTGCTCTCCTTAAAGTGCCTTCACATATCAATTTTGGACTATTCCTTTAGTTTTCCCTTTTGGTCCTTACCCGTGAACCTCTAAATTCTGTGTGGTGTCCATGGGCGATACTGACAATATCCCTGCTATGTGAAGACTTGTTTTTATTGTGTTCCAGTATCAATGATGCTGATATTATTTTGATCATTATCTTAATTGCGAACAAACTATACTCCACAGAAATTTTAGTTTTTATTTAAATTTGGTATCCAGCAATGTCACAGAAATAGCTATATGCCAAGAGCTGTCTGTTTAATAATTCTCCCTTACAATAACATAGCTGACTTTTCTCTTGGTTTGGTCTGGGATGTGTTCTTTTCTTTTCCTTTGTTTCTTTGGGTCTTCAAATTTGATATTCTTATGAAATACAGTTTGGTCTATGTGGGTTTAGTACAGCATATATATGATTGTTAATTCAAATCTCATCTTCCTCATCCCCCTTAACTCCATTGTTTATTTTCTCTATATTCTGAGATATTTATTGTTTTACCACCTGTCTAGTAAATTTTCCCTTAGGCAGTTCTCCACCCCCACCCCCCCAGTTACCCTTATTATCATAGTAGCCTCTTTTACAGGGGCTAATTTTCTTGGATATCACAATACACCAAGTTTTAGCTTCGCAAAGTTTTCTTCTGTTCTGAATTATGTGTCTCCTTTATATGAGCTGTTTTATTAACTATTACATGCATCTACTTTTAGTGCTGATTTTTTTTTCTCATTTACCTTGAGATTCTTGATTGTTTGCTTGATGTCTTGATCAAAGCAGTAACTTAATTTCCCTTTTAATGTATAATGATACTAAAAAGTTTACTTCTTTTGAGGGATGGATATATCTACTAGCAACTTTCTCTATGTGCTTAAGCAGAACAATCATGACTTTATGCTAACTCTACTCTCACCTACCATTAGCAGCACCAATGTTCAACTCTGTTGCAACCATCTTTAATTTGGAAGCCTCAGACCTGCCTAACAAAGCACAGTCTTCTTTCAGGACTAATTCTCCAGCTTCAGATTGGTGGTCAGTAAACATGAGTTTGAGTGAAGTCCGGGAGTTGGTGATGGACAGGGAGGCCTGGCGTGCTGTGATTCATGGGGTCGTGGAGAGTTGGACACGGCTGAGCGACTAAACTGAACTGAAGTGAACATGATCTGTGAATGTGATATGGAATATATGCAAGCCTGAGACAGTCTTGCTTGACAGTACTTTAAGATGCCTTTTCAATTTTGGTCCCTTTTGTCACTCTTGCTTATGCCAACTGAGGATATCCAGGGTTTCTGCAATACTTCCTACTACCATACATCTCTCTTGCAATGGGAAATTCAACTCCTCCTTTTAACATTCTCATTAATATGCTGATATATATCACTTTTCCTTCAATGCTTTCCTGAGTATATTGTTAAATATATTAAATGTGATTTTAGTAGATTTGGGTAAAATAATAATGTACGCAAACCCAAGCTACAGTCAGTTATTGATTAGCTTCTTCATCTATGTAGAAGCTATTTTGAAATTATGAAATTTTCAGTTAGAAAATGTTACTTTTAAATAGTTCTATAAACAAAAACTTGTTACATTATATGGCAATCCAGATTCAGATTCTTCTTTGGTTCAATGATGGACTTAAATAATGTTATTGGCTTTTCTTTCCTCCCTAGAGCAGATAGAAATGATATGCTCTTTTGATAATTTCTTATATTAGTCATCCACACATATGAATTATCCTTATTTGTTTTAATGATGTTCATCATCTGGTGGTTATTTCATAGCAGAGAAAATTGATTTAGGGTGGAAATCTTAAAAAATAAACTGACAATTGCTAAGATTTATATACAAATACATCTAAATATGCATTGTAACTCCTTTTTTAATTTTAAGAATATGAAAACTGCTAAGAAGCACTCTTAGTAAATGAGATCACCAGGGAATGACTGCAGAGAAACACGCTTAAGAGATACCAGGGAACACTGCTAAATGCAAAGAATGAAGAGATATATATTAGAAATGAAGATATGAAAGTGGAGAATACGTTCAGGAATGTTCTTGTTACCAGATTTTCTTCATAAAAAAGGCAAAATATTTTGGACTAAAAACATTTAGTCAGTTCTAAATGCGTGTTGTGAATTATTTTCCAAAGCATAGCAGATGCTATGAAAAAAACAACTCAGTAATAAAAATAACTATAAAATTATACATAAATACAAATATAAATAATGTCTCCTATTACATACTGCATCTGGTTCAAAGTACTGATTATAGAATGAAGCCTATCTGGGTTATTGTTCCATGTTCTGCTTCCTACTAGCCATGGAAACTTGGACAAATAAATTATGTTTAGACTTGAATTCCTGACACCTAGATTGGGGAACAAAATTATACCTACCCTAAGCTGGGAGAAATATCAATAACCTCAGATATGCAGATGACACCATCCTTATGGCAGAAAGTGAAGAGGAACTCAAAAGCCTCTTGATGAAAGTGAAAGAGGAGAGTGAAAAGGTTGGCTTGAAGCTCACCATTCAGAAAACAAAGATCATGGCATCTGGTCCCATCACTTCATGGGAAATAGATGGAAAAACAGTGGAAACAGTGTCAGACTTTATTTTTTTGGGCTCCAAAATCACTGCAGATGCTGATTGCAGCCATGAAATTAAAAGACGCTTACTCCTTGGAAGGAAAGTTATGACCAACCTTGATAGTATATTAAAAAGCAGAGACACTACTTTGCCAACCAAGGTCCGTCTAGTCAAGGCTATGGTTTTTCCCGTGGTCATGTATGGATGTGAGAGTTGGACTGTGAAGAAAGCTGATCGCTGAAGAATTGATGCTTTTGAACTGTGGTGTTGGAGAAGACTCTTGAGAGTCCCTTGGACTGGAAGGAGATCCAACCAGTCCATCCTAAAGAGATCAGTCCTGGGTGTTCATTGGAAGGACTGATGCTGAAGCTGAAACTCCAATACTTTGGCCACCTCATGTGAAGAGTTGACTCACTGGAAAAGACTCTGATGCTGGGAGGGATTGGGGGCGGGAGGAGAAGGGGACGACCGAGAATGAGATGGCTGGATGGCATCACTGACTCTGTGGACATGAGTTTGAATGAACTCCGGGAGTTGGTGATGGACAGGGAGGCCTGGCGTGCGGTCGCGGAGAGTCGGACACGACTGAGCGACTGAACTGAACTGAACTGAACTGAAGGGCTGTGTCTAACTAAATTTGATAATGTAAGCAAAGCATTTAGTATGATCTTTGGAGTATTAGAAGTCTTCAGTAAATGCTATCTCTGTGTTTCATTCTCAGTAATAATAACTACTTGTAGAGTCTCATTTTACTACAGATTGTCACTGTTATACCATTTTACAGATGAGTAAGATGAGACTTTTAGGTTAAGTATTATATCCAATACAGCATGCGGTATATGTCACAGCAAATGTAATGACTGTGTGGTATTTGATTCCAAAGTTCATTTAATAAGCTATAGGGATGAAAATCTATTGCCCAGTTAGGATTCATCTGCATTCAGCAGCATAAGCAGGTATGAAAAAGGCCGAAGCCATTGCCCTTAAATAATTGATGTTGTCTAAAGAGTATACTTTGGCCACCTCATGCGACGAGCTGACTCACTGGAAAAGACCCTGATGCTGGGAGGGTTTGGGGGCGGGAGGAGACGGGGACGACCGAGAATGAGATGGCTGGATGGCATCACCGACTCTGTGGACGTGAGTTTGAGTGAACTCCAGGAGTTGGTGATGGACAGGGAGGCCTGGCGTGCTGTGATTCATGGGGTCACAAAGAGTTGGACACGACTGAGCGACTGAACTGAACTAAAAGAGTATAAATACAGAAATAGACCACTATAGCAGTATGAGTGGTTTGCTGTTTCCTGTGGGTAAATTGTTTTGAATCTTCCTGCTGAACATACTACAAAATGATAAAGAGTGTTTATCTTTTCTTAAATCATGGAAGCATCAAAATCAAGTCTAAATATTTAGTGAAACAAGAATCCAGATGCAGATAAGCATGACAGCCGTTTTTGTCATGAGGGCATTTCTCTTCTCTGCACATTAAAAACTTCTTTACAAGGAGTTCTAGGACAAAAAAAAAAAAATCAAAACTCAGCTTACAGCCAAAGGGATGAATCAAAGACGAGACCCTTTCCCTCAAACACACAAGATCAAATGGCAGCAACTTCAGGGTAAAGTAGCCCATGCAGAATCATAGCCCAGTTTGAATTTTGTTATTGTTTAGTCGTTCAGTCTTGTCCGACTCTTTGCGATCCCATGGACTGTAACCCGCCAGGCTCCTCTGTCCATGGGATTTCCCAGGTAAGAATACTGGAGTGGGTTGCCATTTCCTTCTCCAGGGGATCTTCACAATGCAGGGATAGAACCTGGGTCTCCTGTATTGGCAGGCAGATTCTTTACCACTGAGCCCCCAGGGAAGCCCAGATTCCCTAGATGATATCCCAAAATTCAGATCTTGAAAATGGCTTAATGCAATCTTTAACTGAAAAAGGCACCAGAAGCCTCTTAGAAGCCAACAGAAATCCTTTTTGAATGGAAAGAACTTTACTGTTTTCCTCAAAGTATCCATATGTTACATTTCAAGTATTATATTCAGTAAATGGTCAAAACCAACAAGCACACGGAGGAAACTTAGACTCTAAAACTTACTGAGCCAGTCAAACCACCAGACACCCTCAATTTCTATTAATTCTAGAAAATGAATATGCATATTGAAGTAAGATTTAAATGAATGGGTTTAAAAGCAGAAGAGGCAGACTGATGTGGAGGCTATCACAGCAAATTCTTGAGAATGAACTGGAGGAAGAGAGGGAAAGATGGAAAATATAGGAGACACCTGAAATCTGGCATAGGGAAAATGAATTCTGAAGAAATAGTAATAATCTTGTTGCTTTGTTTATACAGGTCTAGGTGGAGGAATGTCAGGATGTGAATACTAATATATTATATTAGGGTTTTAGATGAAGGGACAGGTTTTTAAAAAGTCATGAAATAGAATCCACTATAAATATATTTAAGTGGTGATGGAGAAGAATGAATTGAGCATTACTCCATGTAGTTCAGCTTAGAAAATTGGACAAGCTCCAAAGGATGGAAGTATTCATTTTCCCTTGTATTAAATATAAGATAGTTGTGTATCTGAATAGAGATTTTGAAAAATAAGGAAATAAGGCTCTGGGAATGAAATGGAGGTTTATCCATTTTCAGTACAGACTACTGTTGAAGTGAGGAGAGCCAGTAAACACTTAAGAAGAGAAAAAACACAGACAGACAAGATGACCATAAGGGGAATCAGGGAGGTAATATCTCCCCCATTTGGGCTGTCAAAAAATTCAAAGGGGAAAAGGATCTCAGAGGGAATGAATGATGAAGTGTAAAACACACTTAATTTCTGGGAAGGAAAGAAGAAAAACATTTAAACTGGTCTTTATACTTTAGGAGAGAGTTCCAAAGGTATCTAGAGATACTGTGTAGACAAATGAAAATCAGATACGGGTAAAATGAACAGAGCCTGAACACACACAAACAATAAAAGATCCAAGGGGGAAAGGAAAAAAAAATAGGGGTATATCTCAACATTCTAGGGACCTTCACTTTTCATTCAATGTCAGAGACATGATAAAAACATGACTCCCCACCCCCCTGATGAAAATGAGCCCACAACTTCGTTGTTAAATTTAGAATATATCTTAAAATGCTTTCAGTTAATTTCTTTGATTCAAAGATGTCCATTGTTCCACACTTGCTTTCCTCTGAAATGTAGATTGACTTTACCATTGAAGTGATAAAAAAATCATCATACCCTACTCTGATCAGTAGATCTGTTTTTCTTATTTGGTAGTATTCTTGCCTGGAAAATCCCATGGGTGGAGGAACCTGGTGCTACAGTCCATGGGTTGCTAAGAGTTGGACACGACTGAGCGACTTAGCAGCAGCAGCAGCACCTAAGATGATGATGCATTTTTACAACTGATGTAATTTTAGATTTAATGAAATAAAGACAAAGGTATCTGACTACTGATCTTTATAGTAATAATATATATGTATTACTTACATTTGTCAATTTAGATCCTAAATTCCTATGAGAAAATATTTCTATCAGTTTCCAGTTAGAAAATTACTGCAGCGCTATAACTAATAACGGAGAAGGCAATGGCAAGCCACTCCAGTACTCTTGCCTAGAAAATCCCATGGATGGAGGAGCCTGGTGGGCTGCAGTCCGTGGGGTCGCTAAGGGTCGGATACGACTGAGCGACTTCACTTTCACTTTTCACTTTCACACATTGGAGAAGGGAATGGAAACCCACTCCAGTGTTCTTGCCTGGAGGATCCCAGGGAAGGTGGAGCCTGGTGGGCTGCCGTCTATGGGGTCACACAGAGTCGGACACGACTGAAGTGACTTAGCAGCAGCAGCAGCAGCATAACTAATAAATGTTATAAAATACTTTATCTTAAAAATGTATTACATTTTAAAATTTAAAGACTCTGATTTGATATAAACATAAAAAATACTACAAAAATCATAAATCAATGATATCATATACCATGGAAAGTTCACATATTAATTCCATTATCTGTGTGGTTCAATTATTCCCCATAGAAGCAACTGTTATAAAATATGTATCGGTTCTTTCTCCCTTCATTTAATTAGTGTGTGGGTTAAGCATCAATAGTCATTAGGTAATTCTCTTTCTAATTTGTTTCTTACATTTCAGAAGTCAACAGATACTATACTCCCATCAAGGACCAGAAAACGGTTTAATTGTTCAGTATATGTAGTATCTCTGACACCATAAACTGTTCTGCAAAAGCTGAAACTAAAAGTCTTTCAGTGACACTGAACAATGGAGTATGAACCTCAGCTGCCCTATAAAACACATTTCACCAATTGCTTGAGGTTTATTATTTAGAAGAGACGGTTAAATAAATACTAATGATTTCTGTTGCTTACTCAAATGCCTCCTTTTATTGTATTTTTATAGGGGTTAAATTTAACATTTCAAATAAGAGATATTAAATAAATTCCAGAAAGCATGGCTCAGATGGCTGGTATAAAAGGTCTGAAAGATTCTAATATATACTAAATTAAACATGATCACTTTAAATTAGAATAGGATTGATAATATTTGTTATTTTGAGGCTTAATATAACCAAGGCACACATTTTTCTATTATGCTAAATTCAAGAACAGGATTTTAACAAAAAAGTAAATGTAAGAAAACCAAAATAATTCAGCCACTAATTTATTCATCTCAAGGAATATAATAAAGAAAAATAATTCATTTAAAATCTCCTTTGAAGTCAGAAGTGAAACATGTTGATGTAAGTTACTGATTTATTGTGTAAAAGGCCAACTGGCACTGGAGAAAAAATATGAACCATTAACTGCACCACTTCATTGGTCATCAAACATGCCAAAACTGAAGACTCCTTTATTGTGGCAGTGTTTAAAAAGAAAAAGTGTCATTACCCATCACAAAACCCCTAACATGGAAATCAATCATTCATTTAACAGACTGTTCCTGAAGGGTTATCTAATCTGTTCAACCACTATAGAAGCAAAGTGAAAAATAGTACGTCTTATCAAGATACTATTTTATTGCATCTTTCTAATAACTTGATAACTACTCATTATATACTTTAAAGGGACTACACAAACTCTAAATTCAGGAAGGGAGAAAAAATACAATTAGGTAGTATAATTATGCATTTATTCCTCTGGCTTGATGAATTGTTTCTATGCTATGTTGTATAGCCTATGCACTTAGGAACATCAGTACTTATATTGTTGTGTAAAATGAACAGCTACTGAGCTCTAATGGGCTTCATTCTGTGTTTTAAAATTCCTCAAAATGACTTTGTGATCATTAGCTCCGTAAGCAATAATGCACGCTACTACTCATAAAGGAGTGTAATAAGGAAAAGCATGAGTAGCTAACCTCAACGTTGCCTTAATTCTAGAAAGATGAAATGTGTACACATATTTTTTCTTTGTCATCAAAGCAAGGATTAAGATACATACCATCCCTTTTCTATATTTAAAAACAGTTTTAAAAAGGCATACTGGATGCTTAACAAGCAGAATTTTCCCCGGGTAAGTTAAGGGAAATGTTCCATGGCCCTTCGCTTGAACTGTATTTGGACCACAGTTTAAGTTACCTCTCCGGGATTGAGGTGATCATTATCCCTAGGGACAGGCTACTAGCTCATTTACCTTTCCTAAGTATTAGTTCACATATTTTTATTCATAAGACATTGTGTTGGGGAAACTTGCACTTACCAAGTGCCAGTAAGATCAGGTATCACTTTGATATCACTTGAGGGTGCCTCAGGTACCCTCTCCCTCCTCTACAGGCAATATATTAACTTTAGTGTGGCGTTGAAAGTTTTATTCAGTTATTTGAATTTTTACATCACACCTATGGAATGGAAATACATATGTGCATAATGTATTTACATTCTTTAAAGCTTGCCAAACAGCAGGTATTTCAAAAGAAAGGAAATAAAATCCCTTTAACATTAAATCCAGGTGATACGCTAACAGGTTCCACAGATTGCCACAAAGTCTTGGACTTCTGCATAAAATATAAGCAATTCGTGACAGTTATGAACTCTACAGTCCTGAATTAAGTGATGCTCTGTTATTGCTGAATAGCATGACCAAATTAAAATTGCAAATTATTTTAACATTTATTTTAAAATTGGAACAAATATGATTTTCTGTGACTGAAATGGTCAAGGATGACATTTCTAAATTTCTGTGACAATAGTGTTGAAAATTATGATATTAATGATATAAAAACAAAACTCTTCTTCAAATTTAAATATTTTGTCCTCAAAACTTTAGAGCTTTTATTTATAAGAAATTAACTTTCCTGAATTTTGGCCAATAATTTGTATGTACATTTGTGACATTGTTAAAACCAAAACTGTAATCAATATTAGAACCTAAGCTTAAATTATTTTGGGGGGCTCCAAAATCACTGCAGATGAGGACTGCAGCCATGAAATTAAAAGATGCTTGCTCCTTGGAAGAAAAACTATGATCAACCTAGACAGCATGTTAAAAAGCAGAGATTACTTTGCCAGCAAAGGTCAATCTAGTCAAAGCTATGGTTTTTCCAGTGGTCACATATGGATGTGAGAGTTGGACTATAAAGAAAGCTGTGCGCCGAAGAATTGATGCTTTTGAACTGTGGTGCTGGAGAAGACTCTTGGGAGTCCCTTGGACTGCAAGGAGATCCAACCAGTCAATCCTAAAGGAAATCAGTCTTGAATATTCATTGGAAAGACTGATGCTGAAACTCCAATCCTTTGGCCACCTGATGCGAAGAACAGACTCATTGGAACAGACCCTGATGCTGGGAGGGATTGAGGGCAGGAGGAGAAGGGGATGACAGAGGATGAGATGGTTGGATGGCATCACCAACTCAATGGACATGAGTTTGAGTAAACTGCGGGAGTTGGTGATAGACAGGGAGGTCGGCGTGCTGCAGTCCATGGGGTCGCAAAGAGTCAGACACGACTGAGCGACTGAATTGAACCGAAGCTAAAATGACTGCATTAAAATATATTATCTGTTTCATTATCATAACTGTTCATCCAAGTGAGTATAGATTTATAGAGTTTATTCTCCTTCTTTCCCACCAAAATATAAATTCCTCTGTCAATGACTAAGCATTTTAAAATGTGCTTCATCATGAAGAGGCAGGAGAGAATGTTATCAATACCTAACAATTACCAACAAATTTCTGCAAGATCAATTAGATATTTGAAACATTTTCATTAAGACAGAGACTAAATCATACATTCCATTGCTTAATGACATTTACTGGAATTAAATAGAAGAGATATTAGTAGAATATTTTCATATGTTCTATTTTGAAGAAGGGATAGTTGGAAATCAAGCAAGGTCATGAGAAAGAGAGAGATTGTTTTCTTTAATGTTTTTTCACACATTTCAAAACCAACATAAGTAAGATGCCAGTGGACACATAAGCTGACGAAATAACACAATCAGATGACATGGAAAAAACATCCCTCCTCTAGAATTTTCCTGAAACTAGAGGTTCCTTTTTCTATCACATAGAACCACATAAGGAAGACACTGGAATGTACCACAAACGGAATATAAAAGGGAGAATGAACTATTAAAATTTAGGAGTCAGGAATGTCCCCTTCTTTTAGGCTTCACTGGTTAATTCTGAATACGCACAGCTAATTAAATGATAGTGGGCAGAGAATGATGGGTACTTCTTTAAGTTCTTTGTAATTGTACTCTCAGTATAGCTGGAAAAGCAAAGTTAATCTTAACAGTCTCAAAAGCTAAATAAGTTGGTAAATCCGATTCATATGTAAGATGCCAATGGAGTGTTAACATATTTCTATGTACATTCTTTAGGAACTCAGTGTAGGAAAGAGAACATTAACACAATGCTATAGTTCTGAATATTGACCTATTTGCTGCTGCTGCTGCTAAGTCACTTCAGTCGTGTCCGACTCTGTGCGACCCCATAGACGGCAGCCCACCAGGCTCCCCCGTCCCTGGGATTCTCCAGGCAAGAACACTGGAGTAGGTTGCCATTGCCTTCTCCAATGCATGAAAGTGAAAAGTGAAAATGAAGTCGCTCAGTCATGTCTGACTCTTAGCGACCCCATGGACTGCAGCCTACCAGCCTCCTCTGTCCCTGGGATTCTCCAGGCAAGAACACTGGAGTAGGTTGCCATTGCCTTCTCCAATGCATGAAAGTGAAAAGTGAAAATGAGGTCGCTCAGTCGTGTCTGACCCTTAGCGACCCCACGGACTGCAGCCTACCAGCCTCCTCCGTCCATGGGATTTTCCAGGCAAGAACACTGGAGTGGGGTGCCATTGCCTTCTGCAATTGACCTATTTACTCATCTATTTATTATTCCTGCACTTGTTCTTTAGTCCCTATTGATAACAGTTACAGAAAAGCACTAAGATAAAGCACAGAAGTTTTCCTATTATTTTTTCAGCTACTCAGATAAGCACATTTTAACACTGACATTGTAATACCGTAAATATGAAAACTTTCTCTCTTCAGAACATAGTATGAATAACGTAGTACAAATGCAGAAGTCAAGGTTTGCATTTTCTCCTCTGGATACGTAATCCACTAAGAACCATTTTTGAGAAAACCATCCTATCTCTGTACTGCAATGTCACCTTGATTATAATTAAAGTGAGTTTGCATGTGTGTATTGGTTTGTTATTGAACACTGTTCTGTTTTTCACTGATGTGTTATTATGTTCATATCACACTGTCTCATTTTATAATTAGGTTTTAATTATTTTATAATTAAGCTTTATAATTAACATTTTTTAATAGGATGAATAAGGATAAAATCAAATGTTCAAACCCAGGAAACCTGATTCCCAGATTTCTTTATGGAAATTTCGAGAATTACTTAGTTTTATTATATAGAAGACATATGACTATTCGGATCTTCTCTTTCTTTTTCAGTCTATTTTAAGGTGGTGTTTGTTTTAATCAAACCAAATACTTGGTTGTGATTGGGATTAACGTGAATCTGAGAAAATGGTGCATCCATCTATGTATTTATTTTTTAAAATTCCAATACTGTTTTATATTTTGGGATAGAGAACATGCACATCATTTGTTAGCTTTGATGGTAGGCATTTAAATGTATTCATGTTATTGTAAATGGAACCAGTTGTTAAATGTAATCTATCTGTATAATTCTAGTTAAATGACTTCAACTGTGGACCCTATCTTATAACTAACACTGTCAACTTTTTAGTCAAAATGGCAAAAATCTGACAGAATTACTATAATATGAAATTGTTCTGTTTTCAACAGTAACAAAAAAAAAAAAAATCAAAGAATAATGGCAATATATCCTCTTAAAAGAAATGGAACACATCTTATAAAAACTGTCCCTGAGCATGGTTTGGACATTGGACTTACCATGCAAAAACTTTACATCAACTGTCTTAAACATTCTCAAAGAGCTAAAGGAAACTATCAGTAAATAATGAAAGGAAACCAGGAAAATAATTTTTGTATAAAATGAGAACACCCATCAAGAGATAAAAATTACAGAAAAGAACCATGTGGAAATTCTGGGATTAAAAAGTACAGTAGTTGAAATGAAAATTTCACTAAAGAGTTGAACAGATTTAAATAGACATATGAAATAATCAGTAACTTGAATATAGGATAATTGAGATGGTTTAGTTTGTAGTATAGAAAAAAAAAAAACTGAACAGAGAACAGAGCCCAAGGGGTCCCTGGGAAATGACGAAGAGAACCAAGGAACGTGATGTGAATCCCAGAGGCATGAGACTGAGAGAAACAGAAAGTACTTGCAGAAAAGGCCGAAGAATCCACAATCTGATGCTACACGCGAATTGACACAAACAGGATATTTAAAAAACTTCATGTAGGATAAAAAATCAGGGAGATCCACAACAAAGAACGAAGTTATCAAACTGCTGAACGTCAAAGAGGAAGCTTGAAAGCATTAAGGATGGAAAAGAAAAATGCCAATGGAGATTTCCATTAGCAGATCCATCAGAATGAAGGCTAAAATAAAGCGGTTAAAGGAAGTTTTTTGGTTTAAAATGAAGAGACACTAGACAAAATCTGATGCTGATAATCTGTTTCCTTTCTGCCACTCCATCATTCAATGTATTAATAAAAATCAAATTTTGGCTTGCTAATTTCTTTAGTGTTCACTTGTTTTCCATTTTATTAATTTCTTATCATTATTTTCATTATTTCCTTTATGTGCTTATTTAGTTAGATCATTGATAATGAGTCTGTTTCCTTTCAAATATACAGATTTCAGAGAGTAAATTGCACTACAAACATACCTTAAGTTGAATTCTATAAAGTTTATGACATCTTAAAAAAAGTTTATGACACATTATATACATTCAGTTAAAATATTTTCTAATTTATATTATTATCTTTTTATTTACAGTATTCAGTTTCCAAAATTTTAGGAATTTGAACATTTCTAGTTATGCTCCCCTGTCATCTCAAGCTATATTCATTTTTTTTTTTTTGGAAATTTAACACACTACAATGAGATGTACTCTGTGCTTTTTTAAAAAGTAACTTTTCAATGTTAAAATCATGTTTTATTCCTACCAATAAGGATATACCTGTTAAGCATGTTGCATGCATTTTAAGAGTGCCCATAAATTCTACACTAAGCTCACTCTGTATTTAGCATCGTACACTAATAGGTATGGTAATTTTATCACAATTAAAGAACCAGTATTGACATATCAGCTAATTTCCATATTTTTTTTAGGTTTTCTTACTTTTAACTAATATCTTTTTCTTTTCCCCATGATCACATCCAGGAACTAAATTACATTTAGTCATTTTATTTCTTGTATTCCCTCCTGACTGACAGCTTCTCAGGCTTCCATTGTTTTAGATGACCCTGTTTGAGTGAACTCCGAGAGTTGGTGATGGACAGGGAGGCCTGGCGTGCTGTGATTCATGGGTTAGCAAAGAGTCAGACACAACTGAGCAGCTGAACTGAACTGAACTGAACAATTTGGGGGTCTATGTGTAATGATTTGGTAGGATTTCCTCTATTTGAATTTGTATGATATTTCCCTCATGATTAGAATGAAGTTGTCATGCTAATAACATCATATCAAGGCCAAATAATGTCCATATTTTTTAAAGAATCTATTTTATCTCGATTCATTTTACATATTTTCATTTTCAATGTTTTCTATTCTTATACATAATGGTATGCATTTTTAAATAGCATATTTTAAAGATTTTTTAAGATAATCTTACTCATTTACACTAATTTACGTTTGTTTTGTTCACTTAACTTTTTATAAGAGTTTGTTATATCTACCATGAAATTATTTTTCTCACATAAATTTCCTTTCCTTTCTGCTATTTTATTCCAGATTCTTTTGGGATTGGTCATATGTAAAAATATATATATTAGACTAGCAGAAAAGTCTTACACTATTATTCTCAGGTTCCACATCAACAATCTAGATTAAAAAGACCAAATAAAAATAGAAAAAAAAGAAGAAAATAAAGTAGCAAAAATAAATGGAATTTAAAAGAGAACACAGATTTAGAAAACTCAGCAAAGCAAAACATTGGTTTTCAGAAAGAACAGTGAAACTGATAAACTGCCACCAAAACTGACAAAAGCACAAATTACCAATATCAAGTGTAAATTATAAGCAGCAAAAATATAACACAGAAAATTATCAACAACTTTACACATCTAAATTTGATAACTTAGATGAAATGCACCACTTCCTTTAACTAAGGAATTTGAATTCCTAATTAAAAAAGCTCCCCCAAACAAATCCCCAGGCCCATATAATTCCATTGAAGAATTCTACCAAATGTTCAATGAGTTAGAATTAATTCCAAAAATTATCTTGCAGAGAATAAAAGGAGAAAACACTTCCAATTTATTTTAGGACCCTATTATGTTCTCAGTTTCAAACCAAATAAACCAATACAAAAAGGTACAATACAGACTGATATCTGTAATCAAATAAGCACAAAAGTCCTAGGCAAGATATTATCTAATAAAATTCAGTAATATATAAAAAGAATTACTCATCATGATCAAATGGATTTATTCTAGAAGTCCAACAGTGGTAAAATATCTGAAAATCAGTATAATCTGACATATTAGAAGGTTACCCCCTGTCAGCTCACTTATTCAATATAGTGATGGAAATTCTAGAGAGTTTAATAAAGCATAATAGGGGAGATAAAAGGCACATAGTTTAGAAAATTAAAAAAAATAATTAACCTGGCCCTATTTTCAGATGACATGATTGCCTACACAGAAAATCAGAAAAGTGTAATATACGTGCATAACTAATCGGTAAGTGCGTTCAGATCACAGAATACGCAATATACAAAGCATTTCTTTTGAAACACTAGCGATGACCAAATGTACACCAAAGTGAAATACACTATCACTGCATGTGCTAATGAAGTTCTTTGATGTGAATATAGCAAACATGTACAGGAATTTGATGCTGAAAATGACATTGGTAAGTCCAGTGAAAAAATGAAAAGCATACTCATTTCATGGAAGGGAAAGCTCAATCCTAAAATTGCCAATTTTCTCCAAAGTAATGAAATTTTAAAAATTGCTCTCAAAAATCACAAGTTTAATTTATAGATATAGCCAAGATTATTTCAAAATTATATAGAACAACAAACAGTACTAGAATAGCTCATATAATAGCTCATACAAGTGTATGCAAATTCATGACATAGTATCAGTTCAGTTTAGTTCAGTTGCTCAGTTTTATCTGACTCTGCGACCCCATGATCTGCAGCACGCCAAGCCTCCCTGTCCATCACCAACTCCAGGAGTTTACTCTAACTCAGGCCAATTGAGCTGGTAATGCCATCCGACTATCTCATTCTTTGTCATCCCCTTTTCCTCCCACCTTCAATCTTTCCCAGCATCAGGGCCTTTTCAGATGAGTCAGTTCTTCCCATCAGGTGGCAAACATATTGGAGTTTTAGCTTCAGCATCAGTCCTTCCAATGAATATTCAAGACTGATTTCCTTTAGGATAAATCATATGCCCATATTAATTGAGATTGTTTGAAGTTAATGGAGAGGTAGACATATAGACCAATTGAATTAAATAAAAAGTTGGAGATACACTGAAAAAAGTATGCCCATATGTAAAAGCAATTCAACAGAGGATAGATAGTCTTAAAAAAAAAAAAATGAAGCTGGAGGAGTTGTACTGTCAGAGGTTAAAAGATAAATGAATCTTAACCTAAGTCTCACCTTACAAAAACTGCTCCAAGTTGTTTCTAGACCAAGATGCAAAATAAAAGACTTACATTTTCATGCAAAAATGGGGAATATTTGAAATTTAGGGCTAGCAAAAATGTCTTAGATTTGGCAACAAAGTGTAATATATAGAAAGAAAAACTGATAAATTGAATTTTTTAAAAAGCAACTACAAAATAGGAGAAAACATTTCAAACTACATTTTTGACAAAGACTAGTATCTTTGAACAATGAATCAAAATTGAATAAGAAAAAAAGTTCCAATTGGAAAATGGGCAAAATACATGAAGAGATTTTTGACAGAAGATGATATATAGATAACAAATAAGCTCATGAAAAGATGTTCAACATCAGTTACTTGGGAAATGCAACATAAAATGTCACAATGAGATGGCAGTATATACCTGAGTGGCTCAAGTTTAAAATAAATAAATTAATAAAAAAGTGCAAACACCAAATGTTACCAAGGGTATGGGGAAAAAAATAAATAAAAAGCATCATACTATACTGCTGGTGGGAAAGTAAAATGGAAGGCCCTCTCTGGAAAAGACTGACTGTCTCTTGAATGTGAACACTAAATGACACCAAAGGCGGCAATACACTCCATGACACTCATCCCTAAGAAACGAAGAATTACGTTAGTAACTACAGCGAAGGGAACGTCGCTGAGTCGTGTCCGACTCTTTGTGAACCCATGGACTGTAGCCTGCCAGGATCCTCTGTCCATGGAATTCTCCAGGCCAGAATACTGGAGAGGGTAGCTGTTCCCTTCTCGAGCGGATCTTCCTGACCCAGGAATCGAACTGGGGTCTTCTGCACTGCAGGCAGATTCTTTACCAGCTGAGTCTCCAGGGAAGTTTAGTAACTAAACCTGTACCCAAATGTTTTTAGCAGCTGCATTTATAGTGTTCAAAAACTAGAAATCATACAGATTCCTTTCAATGAATGCATGAATGGTTAACCAAACTGGTTAGCATCCGTGCCCTGATACGCTTTTCAGCAATCAAAAAGGAATAAATTATTGATATGGACAAAAAATTAGATGAGTCTTCAGAGAATTATACTGTGTGAAAAAGGAAAATATTAGATATCATACTATTTCTTTTCTTTTCTTTTTTTCTTAACAAATATATGTTGAATTGACAAAATTGTAGAGACAGAACAGCTCAGCACTTGCCTGGTGTGGCTATAAAAGAACAACATGAGGAGTCCTTGGAGTGATGGAAGTATTTTGTATTCTAATTATATGAATTCCAATATTCTGGTTGGGATATCACACTCCAATTTTGCAAGACATTCTCATTGAGGGAAATAATACATGTGTTCTTGGCATTGTTTGTTTCAATTCCAGGTGAATCTATAGTTATATCAAAATTTTAAGAATTTAATTGAAGTAAAATCAACTGTCGTTTTTCACTCATTGGTATATACTCTGGTTGGACACAGGGTCAAGCAGTTAAGATTAGAGTTAGTTTCCTGTATCAGTTGCACCATCTCTAGTTCCATTATCAGGAACTGAACTTTCAGCTGCAAATGCCTATACCTACAGCACAGCAAGGCCATGTTTTTTCCACTGCTTCAATTTCTGTTCCTTTCTGTATGAATATTGTCCCTCAGCCCTACTCTTTTAGTTTATTCTTAAAAATTAGTATTCAGCTACTGCTCTTCCTATATTTTCATGAATACTTATGTCCCTCATATTATTGACTTACTATTTGATCTTCATGAGAAATATCTCAATGAGAAAATATTCAGAAAATGCCATGACCCAACATTCTTGCTCAGTATGGAGTATAAAGAAATGTATGTTGTGGTTAGTAATTATCAGAATAGAAAATTTGCTTGTAATCTAGAGTTTAGAAGCTTAAAATTTAGTTGCTTAAATAGTAGCTACTTGAGATATTGATTTTTTTTTTTTAACCTGTTTGTGTTTCATCAGCATGGGGAAACTGGATGTGGAAAGGTTCTGTTCCTTCATGAACAACAATTAGAGACCAGTCAGGGAGCTGGATGAGCACAGTTTTAGTGAGACATAGTATTTTGGGTTGGGGAGGAAGAAGAAAGGGAGGTTTTACATAGCTTGTTGAAGAATTCTCTGAAGTGTCAGTTTAAATGACATCTGAATATGAAGAATAGTCTCTTGATGAGCTCATTTGTACAGTTATTTTCAAAAAGCAGCAGCAAGTGGAATTGCTAACAAAAATTATGATTATATTTGCATTCGGAATGCATTTTCGTAGGATAAATACAAAAATACATTCTTGTTAAATTGTTAATTATTAAGAAAGATAAACTTTCTCTCCTTCCACTTATGCTAGTTGCTCAGATATGTTTCTTCGATGTGAGAATCCCTAATTATACCCAAGATAAGTGGAAAGCTGAACAGTTGAGTTGTCATATCCCAATGAATAAATACACATTAAGCAGCTATGTTTATTTCTGTTAAAAGCATGTTCTAAATGCTAGAAACATCTTATCTTAGCCAAAAATGTGGAAAAGAAGAAACCTACATAATATATTTCAGAGAAGGCAATGGCAAGCCACTCCAGTACTCTTGCCTAGAAAATCCCATGGACGGAGGAGCCTGGTAGGCTGCAGTCCGTGGGGTCGCTAAGGGTCAGACACGACTGAGCGACTTCACTTTCACTTTTCACTTTCACACATTGGAGAAGGAAATGGCAACCCACTCCAGTGTTCTTGCCTGGAGAATCCCAGGGACGGGGGAGCCTGGTGGGCTTCCGTCTATGGGGTCACACAGAGTTGGACACGACTGAAGTGACTTAGCAGCAGGAGCATGTAATATATTTAAGCAAACTGTTTTATATTGTGTGCTCTAAACTATGTTAACACCAATCAATATTTCCTCTTTAAGATTTAAGGTGGTCTGATGAATACAGAGCTTTCACTGGCAGTTTCCTGGGAACAAGAATATGAGCCAATTCATGAATGACATGGATATTTTCCATAAGGCTGATGTGTCAAATACAATTGTACAGGGTACTAGCTTACTCCACTGTTCTCTACCACACTCTGAAGATATAACTTACATTTGCGCATCAGCTGACATTATTAATCCATGAGATTGGTGACAGTGGAGGACTAGGCTGACAGAGGTGAACAGAAAGGAAACAGAAAAAGCCAGGAAGAAAGGGAAGTAAAGAGACTGGAGTCATCATTGTCAAGTGGAAAGAATTAAAAATTAAGTGCTGCAAAAATGAACACAGTCTAGCTGTGCAAAGAAATTAAACACAAAAGCGTATAAAATTAAAGTATGCTAAGTGCCCTGACCACTATCCTATTCATAGTTATGATTGCCATTATTTTCCTAGACATTTATATTTAATATTTTACATTTTTAAACTCAGGAGGAACACATAAATTTCACTGCAAAAGTATTCTAACAGGAAAGATGAAAATCAAAACCAAATATTGCCATAAACCCTTAATCATGAATCCTTGTTTCCTCATAAGAGATAATGGTAACAGTTGGGTATGTTCTTCATAAGTTTTTCTATTCAACATGTTAAGGATTCAGCATGTTTTGGATTTAGGTGATACATGACTTCACATCTTTTACCTCTCCTTTCATACTTTATGTTTCTGGATTCTTTTATTTTTCCCTGGATAATAGTATCAGTTAGTTATAAACTCCAGTTCATCTGGTCTGAAAAATTAGAATTTGAGAGTATCTATTTATAAGAGTGTTCACTTTACTATATCTCTTACAAAGTGGAAAGGAGGCACTAATCTAAAAACTCATATAAAAATAAATATAAAAAAGTTTTAGATAATTGACAGTTTTAGGGAGTTATGAATACATGAGTCTTGCCGCTAATGATATCCTCCTACTCCCTGACTCTAGGTCCTTAAGGACTATCAATATTCTCATAGAGTAACAATCACAATAGTACTTTTGGAAATATGTTGTAACCACACAGGCAACAGCCGACATCCCTACCGAGCAAAAGCAGATATGTGAAGCCTCCATTTTTACTAAAGTTCATGAGAAAACTCCATGGAAAGACATTCATGCTCCTTTCTCCCTCACATCTAACCCATACTTAAAAATCATATTTCATTCTGGCTACATGAATGAGCTGTTGCTATGAGGCCCGATGACGAGCTAAGGAACCTTGCCTTTAGTAGGCCTCCTTGGGCTTATGGGTTAAATCTATGAATGATCCAAAGAAGCCTCTTGTGAAAAATGAGATAAATTGCACAGTAGGGAAGGCCTGTCCAAAACTACTAAGTACTTGTTACTACAGTTTTAGAAATCTTGAGCAAAGATTTGGGTGGTCCACGTGTTACTTCTATTAATAGAAACATATGTCAAAATATGACTTTGAATTTACTAATGTAAAGGATTTTACTCTATTTTACTGTCTCTCAAGCTATAGCCAACTAAAGTGTCTAACATAGACGGCTATAAAACAAATATAATGTAAAAAGCTGAAATTTTGAGCAATAGCAAACCCCTCCACAATGTTAAGGGAAATACTTTTAAATAATCAACTTTATAAGTCTCTTATCAAATTTCTTGTTTAGTCACAGAGTCTGAATAAGGGATATGCTTTTTCTCAGCTGCATTGTAAATCATCTCCAAATGGAAATTACACGGTTCCATTAAAATCTCTAAGGAAGGGATATGTAGACATATCCCTTATATGTAGATATGTATGCATCTTGACATTTTGAAAAGTATAGACAACTTCAAGTTATATTATCTGAAAAGTATCTCTGCATATGTATATTATAGATTTATATTTTAATAGTAATTTGAGCTATGTCAAGGAACACAATTCGCCTGTCAAAATGTAGAAATCTATCAAGACTTGCTTGCAGAAAATGGAGAAGCAATGAAGTATCTATAACTGAAGGTATTTATCATAAATGACTCTATTTCAAAATGCAGAAAGGACAAACTGATATTTGTATATTTGCTTGGTGAAAATTTGACTGGCTAATGCATATACTTACTAAAAAGGAAATCCACACTAAGAAACCTTAATAATTCATTTAGATAAAATACAGCCTTAAATAATATAAACTGATAAACTATCAAAGGCTCTGTGGTCACAAAATTTCTCCTCCATAGGCAATTGAGTTGCTCTAAGACTTTTTAGCTAAAGAGATTTAGCATTCAGTTATCATGACTACATTAAATATATTCAGATTACTTTTGGAATTATTGGCTCAACATCTTCCTAGCAACTGTGAGATGAGAAAACCAGTGTGGTCCATCAGCGATACTCCTTATTTACAACACTATGTAAAGGAGCTTATAGGATAATACATCTCTCTCCACTAAAGGGGAAGGCAATGGATCCATGACATACACTTGAAAATCTAAACATTAAAGTATCATTTAAACTAAAGGGTTTAATTAAATGCACCCCTGGATTAGCCTATTGAAAATCATTGTCTGTCTTCATGACCTTGAACTGGCTTTGATTCTTCAATACATACTTTCCCCAAATCCTCTGGGACAAATAAGAGCCAAATTTGCATAAGGGTAGGTTTTCAGTATCTTGATATGAGCAAAATGAGCTGCCTACTGTTAATTTCCAGTTGAAGCTCCAAACATTATAGAAATAAGAAAAGCCATTCCTACGTGCTATATGCAAATAGATGACTATGAGTATAATGACTCTGAGTACAATAAACTGTTCCACAGCAGTGTAATTTGTTGTATAGTAACAGTCTATGGAACAAAAACGTTGCAAGCAGGAGGGAAAAAGCACGAGACAAATTCAGGATTACATTGGAAAACCAAGAGCAAACAGAAGACAGGATTTAAGAACCACCTCCCTTACAGGTCTTTACAAAGACTGATAAGATTAAAATGTCTGTGACAGTCATTTTTAGTCATTATTAGTCTGTCCTCTAATATTCTGAATATTTCTCCTTCAGTGTAGAGTTACCCAAGTGATTAGACACATTTTAGGAGTAAGCTAAGAGAGTATTGTGCATTTCTATGCCCCTTAATAGATACTGAAATGAAACAATTTCAACTTGACTTCTTTCATAAGCATTCCCAAATAAGAAAGAAGAGGCACTAACAAGTTCTTTATGCTTTTGTAACAGATGAGCAAGTAATGCAAACCACTTTTTCCACTGAAGACAATTAGAAAATCAAGGGAGCTGATATTCAAAGAAAACAAAAAGGGAACAATAAAGGGAAGAATCATCATGCATTCTATAAATCACTCATACAAGTAAATTTAAACAAACTCTTATAGGAAATAAAATAAAATAAATATTTTCTAATATATTTATAAGACCAAAATTATCATTATATCAAAAAGAGACAAACGACAGACCAAAACCTACCAGGCACACACAAAAGTTCTTAAAAACCACAGTTCAGTTTGGTTCAGTCGCTAAGTTGTGTCTGATTCTTTGCAACCCTATGGACTGCAGCAGGCCAGGCCTCCCTGTCCATTACCAACTCCGGGAGTTTATTCAAACTCACGTCCATTGAGTTGGTGATGTCATCCAACCACCTCATCCTCTGTTGTCCCCTTCTCCTCCTGCCTTCAATCTTCCCCCAGTTACCATCTGTGGTGATTTTGGACACGAATAAAATAAAGTCTCTGTTTCTACTGTTTCCCCATCTATTTGCCATGATGTGATGGGACCAGATGACATGATCTTAGTTTTCTGAATGTTGAGTTTCAATCCAACATTTTCACTCTCCTTTTTCCCTTTCAGCAAGAGGCTCTTTAGTTCTTCTTCACTTTCTGACATAAGTGTGGTGTCATCTGCATATGTCAGGTTATTGATATTTCTCCTGGCAATCTTGATTCCAGCTTGTGCTTCTTCCAGCCCAAGGTTTATCATGATGTACTCTGCATATAATTTAAATAAACAGGGTGAAAATATACAGCCTTGACATACTCCTTTCCCAGTTGGGAACCAATCTGTTGTTCCATTCACAGTTCTGACTGTTGCTTCCTGACCTGCACACAGATTTCACAAGAGGCAGGTCAGGTGGTCTGGTATTCCATCTCTTCAATAATTTCCACAGTTTGTTATGACCCATAGAGTCAAATCGAGTGGAAAATTCTGAAAAAGATGGGAATCCCAGACCACCTGACCTGCCTCTTGAGAAACCTGTATGCAGGTCAGGAAGCAACAGTCAGAACTGTACATGGAACAACAGACTGGTTCCAAATAGGAAAAGGAGTACGTCAGGGTTGTATATTGTCACCTTGCTTATTTAACTTATATGCAGAGTACATCATGAGGAATGCTCGGCTGGAAGAAGCACAAGCTGGAATCAAGATTGCTGGGAGAAATATCAATAACCTCAGATATGCAGATGACACCACCCTTATGGCAGAAAGTAAAGAGGAACTCAAAAGCCTCTTGATGAAAGTGAAAGAAGAGAGTGAAAAGGTTGGCTTGAAGCTCAACATTCAGAAAACAAAGATCATGGCATCTGGTCCCATCACTTCATGGGAAATAGATGGAAAAACAGTGGAAACCGTGTCAGACTTTATTTTTGGGGGCTCCAAAATCACTGCAGATGCTGATTGCAGCCATGAAATTAAAAGACGCTTACTCCTTGGAAGGAAAGTTATGACCAACCTTGATAGTATATTAAAAAGCAAAGACATGACCTTGCCAACAAAGGTCCGTCTAGTCAAGGCAATGGTTTTTCCCGTGGTCATGTATGGATGTGAGAGTTGGACTGTGAAGAAAGCTGATCGCCGAAGAATTGATGCTTTTGAACTGTGGTGCTGGAGAAGACTCTTGAGAGTCCCTTGGACTGCAAGGAGATCCAACCAGTCCATTCTAAAGGAGATCAGTCCTGGGTGTTCACTGGAAGGACTGATGCTAAAGCTGAAACTCCAATACTTTGGCCACCTCATGCGAAGAGTTGACTCACTGGAAAAGACTCTGATGCTGGGAAAGGTTGGGGGCGGGAGGAGATGTGGACGACAGAGAATGAGATGGCTGGATGGCATCACCGACTCTGTGGACATGAGTTTGAGTGAACTCCGGGAGTTGGTGATGGACAGGGAGGCCTGGGGTGCTGTGATTCATGGGGTCATGGAGAGTCGGACACGACTGAGCAACTGAACTGCACTGAACTGATAGAGTCAAAGGCTTTGGCACAGTCAATAAAGCAGAAGTAGTTGTTCTAATGGAACTTTCTTGCTTTTTCGATAATCGAATGGTTGTTGGCAATTTGATCTCTGGTTCCTCTGTGTTTTTTAAATCCAGCTTGAACATCTGGAAGTTCACCATTCATGTACTATTAAAGCCTGTCTTGGAGAAATTTTAGCATTACTTTGATAGCGTGTGAGATAAGAGCAATTGTGCAGTTTTGAGCATTCTTTGGCATTGCCTTTCTTTGGGATTGGAATGAAAACTGACCTTTTCCAGTCCCGTGGCCACTGCCCAGTTTTCCAAATTTGCTGGCATATTGAGTGCAGCACTTTTACAGCATCATCTTTTAGGATTTGAAATAGCTTAAATGGAATTCCATCACCTCCACTAGCTTTGTTCGTAGTGATGCTTCCTAAGGCCCGCTTGACTTTGCTTTCCAGGATGTTTGGCTCTAGGTGAGTGATCACACCATCGTGGTTATATGGGTCATTAAGATCTTTTTTATATAGTTCTTCTGAGTATTCTTGCCACCTCTTCTTAATACCTTCTGCTTCTCTCAGGACCATACCATTTCTGTTATTGTGCCCATCTTGCATGAAATATTCCCTTGGTATCCCTGATTTTCTTGAATAGATCTCTAGTCTTTACATTCTTTTGTTTTCTGTATTCCTTTGCACTGATCACTGAGGAAGGCTTTCTTATCTCTCCTTGCTATTCTTTGGAACTCTGCATTCAAAGGGGTATATCTTTCCTTTTCTCTTTTGCTTTTCGCATCTCTTCTTTTCACAGCTATTTATAAGGCCTCCTCAGACAGCAATTTTGACTTTTTGTATTTCTTTTCCTTGGGGATGGTCTTGATTCCTGCCTCCTGTACAATTTAATGAACCTCCGTCCATAGTTCTACAGACACTCTATCAGATCTAATCCCTTGAATCTATTTGTCACTTCCATTATATAATTCTAAGGGATTTGATTTAAGTCATACCTGAATGGTCTAGTGGTTTTCCCTACTTTCTTCAATTTAAGTCAGAATTTGGCAATAAGGAGTTCATGATCTGAGCCACAGTCAGCTCCTGGTCTTGTTTTCACTAAATGTTAGAGCTTCTCCATCTTTGACTGCAAAGAATATAGCCAATCTGATTTCAGTATTGACCATTTGGTGATGTCCATGTGTACAGTCTTGTGTTGTTGGAAGAGGGTGTTTGCTATGACCAGTGCGTTCTCTTGGAAAAACTCTATGAGCCTTTGCCCTGCTTCATTCTGTACTCTGAGGCCAAATTTGCCTGTTACTACAAGTATTTCTTTACTTCCTACTTTTGCATTCCAGTCCCCTATAATGAAAAGGACATCGTTTTTGGGTGTTAGTTCTTAAAGTTCTTGCAGGTCTTCATAGAACCCTTTACCTTCAGCTTCTTCAGTGTTACTGGTTGGGACATAGACTTGGATTACTGTGATATTGAATGGTTTGCCTTGGAAACGAACAGAGATCAGTCTGTTGTTTTTGAGATTGCATCCAAGTACTGCATTTCAGATTCTTTTGTTGACTATGATGGCTACTCCATTTTTTCTAAGGGATTTCTGCCCAAAGTAGTATATATAATAGTTATCTGAGTAAAATTCACCCATTCCAGTCCATTTTAGTTCACTGATTCTTAAAAGGTCGATGTTCAGTCTTACCATCTCCTGTTTGACCACCTCCAATTTGCCTTGATTCACAGACCTAACATTCCAGGTTCCTATGCAGTATTGCTCTTTACAGCATTGGACTTTACTTCCATCACCAGTCACATCCGCAGCTGGGTATCGTTTTTGCTTTGGTTTCGTCTCTTCATTCTTTCTGGAGTTATTTTTCCACTGATCTCCAGTAGCAACTGGGCACCTACCGACCTGGAGAAACCCCATGATCATCTCAAAAGGTGAATAAAAGATTTTTATCAAAAGTCAACATCTAATAATGACGAAGAGTACTAGGTAATTTGGGAATGAAGACAGTTTTCTTAACCTAACAAAAGATATTTCTGTGAAATCTATGTCTGATATCTGGCTTAATGATAAAACTCAACTTTCACCTCCAAACCAAGAAAAAAGGCAAATGTGTCAACTCAGTTTTCAATAGCTGTGGCTCTTGAGAAGTGTTTTCAAGATGCTGCCATAACATGATAAGTTCAAATAGACTGCTTTCCCAGTAAATCACTACTGAGAAAATTTCCCTAAAGAAAAATGCCACAAGTGAAAGCTTAACGTCCTAGGAACGTTGTCTGCATCTGAGGCTCTCTGGTAGAAAATCAGAAACATGTGTAGAATAGGGGCAGTTCCCTAAATAAGTTGACACTGAGCAGGCAGATATTAGAGATGCTTAGTCCATTAAGTTATAATAAAACATGTATTCAAGTTTCAGTTTTGTCTGCAGTTCGCTGCTTTTGAGTAAACCACTTAGGATGATAGCATCCAAACTCAGACTCCCGAGACCAGTTTGTATAAGCTGACATTGATGCTTCTTTACTGCTCTAAGATTCTGTTAGGTAAGTAATCGGCATTTACATATGTTGATGGAACTAATTTCCCTTAATCAGGCCTAAAGCTGAGCAGATGCTATTCCTCGTTTTCTTCACTTTTTCACATGTGAAAGCATGTAATTCTGCAATGAAACTAAGCTGGAAAAATGTGGATTTACTACTTAGAGTTCACAGTTGACCTTGTGACACACTTAAAATTGCTTTTCTGAAAGCACTGAGGCTGCATACATGAGGAAGGGGTTCAGCTCTCCTCTCTTTACGGGAAAAGCTTACGGCTTTAAAAAAAGGTGCACTTTCGTTTTCACAGAAAAGTTTTTTTCAAAACCAAGCTTATATACAAGTTCACTTAAAACATATAAAATTCTACATGGATTTTGCTGTTGTGATATTCTATTTTCTTTCAGAGCAATATTCAATTATAGCATTTGTAATCATGGCAAAAATTTCAAAAGCTATAAAAATACTTTGACTTATTATATATATATATCTGTGCTGATTAATTTCAAGCCTTGTTAATTTGAATTATAGAGGATGTTTATGCACTGTCCAAACATTTCTAAATGATTCTAAGGACTTCATACTATATAAGCATTTTACGCTCTCTAAAATTTTAAGATAGGACATCTCTAAACTGTTATTTTCATAGTTCATTTAATTTAATATCTTTATTCTATTACCTTGGGGTTCCCTTGTGGCTCAGCTGGTAAAGAATCTGCCTGTGTTGTGGGAGACCTGGGTTCAATCCGTGGGTTGGGAAGATCCCCTGGAGAAGGGAAAGCGTACCCAGTCTAGTATTCTGCCCTGGAGAAATCCATGGACTGTATAGTTCATGGGGTTGCAAAGAGTCGGACTTGACTAAAGGGCTTTCACTATTACCTTATTGGTACATTGATTAATGTTATACAAAATTTCACGTAAAATTAAACAAGAATTTAAATGGTGACAGCTATGATCTGTATGTGTGGAGAAGGAAATGGCAACCCACTCCAGTATTCTTGCGTGGAGAATCCCAGGGATGGAGGAGCCTGGTGGGCTGCCATCTATGGGGTCGCACAGAGTCGGACACGACTGAAGCGACTTAGCAGCAGCAGCAGCAGCATGATCTGTATGTGAGGGTTCATTATGCACCCTGGTTTGTACTGTGGTTTTTTGGTTTCACAAGTCTCTTAAACTTAAATTGATTTTCATCTTAGAGAAAATGCAACTGCTTGCCTGACCTCTGTCTCCCCGAGAGCCTGGCCACTGCATTTTATCAGTTTGTCTTGACCCAGTGGAACCTCTCCACTGTGTGTATGGCAGCAAGCCTCTGATCCTTAGGATTCTTATGCAATACAAGGTAAATTTTCCTAGGGGGCCTTTATGGCCATCACCTTATTCTAGGGGATTTTGCAGCAAGACTAAAAGAGCCATTCCAGGTTTTCAAACTGATAAATATTGTTTGCATTTTTGACTTTAGGCATTATCTGAGGTGATTTGTTACAACTTTTCACTAGGAGGAAATGCCATAGGAATAGTCCAACGTGGCACTTCTAAAGGTATAAGTGATTTGTTGGTAGAGACATCATTTCTCCTTTCTGCTTTTAAAAGTAGCAATTATAAACGGGTGGTTTTTCTCATCAGACCTACAGCACACCTCAAACTGATCTCTGCATATCTCATGCTAGTCACAGGTGGGAAAATGCCACTTCATTTTCAGCATAAGCCCTTGTGAAGAAGGGCATCTTTATTAACCTAATACACCTGAAGCCTTAGCCATAAGAAGGGCCTGAATACCTGTGACTTACAGTTCAAACAAGATTGTCTTCAGCTGTTCTAACAAAGGCTTCTATTTGCTTTTTGTTCTTTTTTTTTTTTCACTTAACCTTATTAGAAAGGAAACTAGTAAATTTCATCTATCATTGATTCCAGAAAAATCTATGAACACATCAGCAGGAACTCTTTAGCCCTAACCAAAGTTTATTAGAGTTTAGAAGACCAGATATTACAACTCTCACCAACACTTCTGTAGCCATTTTGAAAAATCACCTGAAATTTCTATCATTTATTTTAAATTCTTATCTCTCCTTGCTATTCTTTGGAACTCTGCATTCAGATGCTTATATCTTTCCTTTTCTCCTTTGCTTTTCGCCTCTCTTCTTTTCACAGCTATTTGTAAGGCCTCATCAGACAGCCATTTCGCTCTTGTGCATTTCTTTTCCATGGGGATGGTCTTGGTCCCTGTCTCCTGTACAATGTCACGAACCTCCGTCCAGAGTTCATCAGGCACTCTATCAATCAGATCTAGTCCCTTAAATCTATTTCTCACTTCCACTGTATAATCATAAGGGATTTGACTGAGGTCATATCTGAATGGTCTAGTGGTTTTCCCTACTTTCTTCAATTTAAGTCTGAACTTCGCAATAAGGAGTTCATGATCTGAGCCACAGTCAGCTCCTGGTCTTGTTTTCGCTAACTGTATACAGCTTCTCCATCTTTGGTTGCAAAGAATATAATCAATCTGATTTCGGTGTTGACCATCTGGTGAAGTCCATGTGTAGAGTCTTCTCTTGTGCTGTTGGAAGAGGGTGTTTGCTATGACCAGTGCATTCTCTTGACAAAACTCTATTAGCCTTTGCCCTGCTTCATTCCATGCTCCAAGGCCAAATTTGCCAGTTACTCCAGGTGTTTCTTGACTTCCTACTTTTGCATTCCAGTCCCCTATAATGAAAAGGACATCTTTTTTGGGTGTTAGTTCTAAAAGGTCTTGTAGGTCTTCATAGAACCGATTAACTTCGGCTTCTTCAGCATTACTCGTTGGGGCATAGGCCTGGATTACTGTAATATTGAATGGTTTGCCTTGGAAATGAACAGAAATCATCCTGTCATTTTTAAGATTGCATCCAAGTACTGCATTTCGGACTCTTTTGTTGACCATGATGGCTACTCCATTTCTTCTAAGGGATTCCTGCCCACAGTAGTAGATATAATGGTCGTCTGAGTTAAATTCACCCATTCCAGTCCATTTTAATTCACTGATTCCTAGAATGTCAACGTTCACTCTTGCCATCTCCTGTTTGACCACTTCCAATTTGCCTTGATTCATGGACCTAACATTCCAGGTTCCTATGCAATACTGCTCTTCACAGCACCGGACCTTGCTTCTGTCACTGGTCACATCCACAACTGGGTACTGGTTTTGCTTTTGCTCCATCCCTTTATTCCTTCTATAGTTATTTCTCCACTGAGCTCCAGTAGCATACTGGGCACCTACTGACCTGGGGAATTCCTCATTCAGTATCCTATCATTTTGCCCTTTGTTACTGTTCATGGGGTTCTCAATGCAAGTTTACTGAAGTGGTTTGCCATTCCCTTCTCCAGGGGACCACATTCGGCTGTGGTCCATGTGATCAGATTGGCTAGTTTCCTGTGATTATGATATCAGTCTGTCCGCCCTCTGGTGCCCCCTAGCAATACCTACCGTCTTATTTGGGTTTCTCTTACCTTGGTCATGGAAAATCTCTTCACAGCCGCTCCAGCAAAGTGCAGCCGCCGTACCTTACCTTGGGTGAGGGGTATCTCCTCGAGGCCGCCCCTCCTGACCTTGAACGCGGAGTAGCTCCTCTCGGCCCTCCTGCGCCCGCGCAGCCACCGCCTGTTGGACGTGGGGTAGCTCCTCTCGGCCGCCAGCCCTGGCCTCAGGCGTGGGGTAGCTCCTCACGGCCGCACCTCTTTGCGTGGTTCGTTGCGCCAGGGCCGGGGTCTCTCGCGTCGCAAAAGGAAAGATGTAAGCATCTGAATGCAGAGTTCCAAAGAATAGCAAGGAGAGATAAGAAAGACTTCCTCAGTGATCAATGCAAAGAAATAGAGGAAAACAACAGAATAGGAAAAACAAGAGAGCTCTTCAAGAAAGTTAGAGATTCCAAGGGAACATTTCATGCAAAGATGGGCTCGATAAAGGACAGAAATGGTATGGACCTAACAGAAGCAGAAGATATTAAGAAGAGGTGGCAGGAATACACAGAAGAACTGTACAAAAAAGATCTTCAGGACCAAGATAGTCACGATAACGTGATCACTGACCTAGAGCCAGACATCTTGGAATGTGAAGTCAAGTGGGCCTTAGAAAGCATCACTACGAACAAAGCTAGTGGTGGTGATGGAATTCCAGTTGAGCTATTTCAAATCCTGAAAGATGATGCTGTGAAAGTGCTGCACTCAATATGCCAGCAGATTTGGAAAACTCAGCAGTGGCCACAGGACTGGAAGAGGTCAGTCTTCATTCCAGTCCCAAAGAAAGGCAATGCCAAAGAATGCTCAAACTACCGCACAATTGCACTCATCTCACACGCTAGTAAAGTCATGCTCAAAATTCTCCAAGCCAGGCTTCAGCAATATGTAAACCGTGAACTCCCAGATGTTCAAGCAGGTTTTAGAAAGGGCAGAGGCACCAGAGATCAAATTGCCAACATCCGCTGGATCATGGAGAAAGCAAGAGAGTTTCAGAAAAACATCTATTTCTGCTTTATTGACTATGCCAAAGCCTTTGACTGTGTCGATCACAATAAACTGTGGAACATTCTGAAAGAGATGGGAATCCCAGACCACCTGACCTGCCTCTTGAGAAACCTGTATGCAGGTCAGGAAGCAACTGTTAGAACTGGACATGGAACAACAGACTGGTTCCAAATAGGAAAAGGTGTACGTCAAGGTTGTATATTGTCACCTTGCTTATTTAACTTATATGCAGAGTACATCATGAGGAACGCTGGGCTGGAAGAAGCACAAGCTGGAATCAAGATTGCCGGGAGAAATATCAATAACCTCAGATATGCAGATGACACCACCCTTATGGCAGAAAGTGAAGAGGAACTCAAAAGCCTCTTGATGAAAGTGAAAGAGGAGAGTGAAAAGGTTGGCTTGAAGCTCAACATTCAGAAAACAAAGATCATGGCATCTGGTCCCATCACTTCATGGGAAATAGATGGAAAAACAGTGGAAACAGTGTCAGACTTTGTTTTTTTGGGCTCCAAAATCACTGCAGATGCTGATTGCAGCCATGAAATTAAAAGACGCTTGCTCCTTGGAAGCAAAGTTATGACCAACCTTGATAGTATATTAAAAAGCAGAGACATTACCTTGCCAACCAAGGTCCGTCTAGTCAAGGCAATGGTTTTTCCCGTGGTCATGTATGGATGTGAGAGTTGGACTGTGAAGCAGGCTAACCGCCGAAGAATCGATGCTTTTGAACTGTGGTGCTGGAGAAGACTCTTGAGAGTCCCTTGGACTGCAAGGAGATCCAACCAGTCCATTCTAAAGAAGATCAATCCTGGGTGTTCATTGGAAGGACTGATGCCAAAGCTGAAACTCCAATACTTTGGCCACCTCATGCGACGAGTCGACTCACTGGAAAAGACTCTGATGCTGGGAAGGATTGGGGGCGGGAGGAGAAGGGGACGACAGAGAATGAGATGGCTGGATGGCATCACCGACTCGATGGACATGAGTTTGAGTGAACTCCGGGAGTTGGTGATGGACAGGGAGGCCTGGCGTGCTGTGATTCATGGGGTCGTGGAGAGTCGGACACGACTGAGCGACTGAACTGAACTGACTGAACTGAAAGAAAATTTCCGACAGGCACACTTTGGAAATTCATATGTTATGTGTATTTTCTCCTTTCTTCTGCTGAGATACAAAAATTATAATGTATTGCATTAGTTTTTAATTGACACTTTAACAAATTTTCAAAAGCTTAGTGGCTTAAAAACAAAGAAAAACAACTTACAATTCCGTAGGTCAGAGGTCCAACCTGGGTCTCACTGGGTTGAAAGAAGATGGGGCGTCAGAAATGCTGGTTTTCTCCTGGAGTCTCTGGGAAATAACCTGTTTCCTTGTCCTTTCCAGCTTTGAGATGAAGCCTACAGTTCTCACCTCACTCCCCACTTCTCCATCTTGAATAAGTTACATGTCTCTCCGCTTTGCTTCAACAGTCACAGGTTACTTTGATTCACTTTCCTGACTCTCTTTTCTACTTTTAAGCCCTCTTGCAATTATTTTGGGACTTTTCCAGGTGACTCAGTGGTAAACAATCCACCTGTCAATGCAGGAGACATGAATTCAATCCTTGGGTCGAGAAGATCCCCTGGAGTAGGACATGGCAACCCACCCCAGGCTTCTTGTCTGAAAAATCCCATGGACAGAGGAGCCCGCTGCACTGCAGTCCCTGGGGTCGCAGAGTCAAACGTGACTGAGGGAATGAGTGTGCGAACACTCGATTAAATTGGAGCCCCATGGGTAATCTGCCTATTCTAAAGTCAGCTGAGTGGTAAACTTAATTCTGCCTCCAAATTTAATTCCCCTTTGTCACAAAACTGAATGTATTCACAGATTCTGAAGATTAGAATAAGGATATCTTTGAGGCAAGGGACACTATTCTACTGACTTTATATGTGTGTGTGTGTGTGTGCACACACACGCTTAGTCCTCTCTGACTCTTTGCAACCCCATGGACTGTAGCATGCTAGGCTCCTCTGTCCATGGAATTTTTCAGGGAAGCTATTTTCTTCTCCAGAAGATCTTCCCTATCCAGTGATTGAACATTGGCAGGTGGGTTCTTTACCAGCTGAGCCACTGGGGACTGCATATATAATAGATTTAATTTCCATTTATCTTATTTTAAATTAGATTGTATTTTAAAGAAATGTTTTGATTCTTATTGCTTTAATAAAAATTTGTGCCCCACATATTTAATGTATTTTATTTTGAATGCTATATAAAGTTGGAAATATAAGATTGTTCACCAAGGTACAAATCCTTCAAGAGGCAAGGAGGTATCTTTCATCTGATCTTAAAATAAGAAAATTTACGTCTATAGGTTTAAGGGAAAGGAATTTTCTGCTACGGATCACCTTAAAACTAGTGAAAGGGAAATGTGGCTTCAGTTGAAATATATCAAATACAGTTAATTTCCTCCATCCTGGATTTTAATTGGCCGCAAGGATGGATTAAGGAGAAACTAAAAGTAATAGCTATCCTCACAGGAGCTTTAACATTTGCTTTTCAGTAGACTGAGGATGGGCTTCCCTGGCAGCTCAGATGGTTGAAGAATCTGCCTGAAACGTAAGAGATGCGGGTTCGATCCTTGGGTAGGGAAGATCCCCTGGAGGAGGGCATGGCAACACACTCCAGTATTCTTGCCTGGAGGATCCCATGGACAGAGGAGTCTGGTGGACTGCAGTCCATGGGATCGCAAACAGTCAGACACAACTGAGGGACTAAGCACAGAACATATCCTGAGGATAAGGCTTCCCAGGCAGTGCTAGTGGTAAAGGCCCCACCTGCAAATGCAGGAGACATAAGAGTCATGGGTTTGATCCCTAGGTGAGGAAGATCCTTGGATAAGGGCACAATATAAAAATTTGGTTATTTCACAGTTTAAGCTAATGTTTGGTTCATGTGAATTAAATTCATTCACACAATCAGAAACTAGTGTGTATATTATAAGATTAAATCAGTGAAGAGTGCCAGAAAGAAACAGTCAATAGCTAAAGTTTATTCTACCTGTAAAACCACATAGCAAAGCTTCATCATGGATTCTAATGTCTCTGTCAATTTTTTGCTGATGTCTTTATCAATTTTCATAATAAATTAACTCTACAATCACTCATTTTTTATTATTTTCATAATACAGAGGAATGTTTCCAAACATTTGCTCTACAACACTGGATAAAAAGATAACAAAAGCATCACTTACCATTGTTATATCCTTGCAAAATATATTTAAAATACTGGCAGACCTCTGAAAAATGATGACAGGCAGTATACATAGAATGCAGTATTTCAATTAGTATTTTAATTATGCTCTGTGAAATCTAGGGATACTTTTTGATTTCTTTAAAATAAATGAAGTAAATCTCATCAGAATTATCTCCTCCTATGGATAGCAATTTATATGATAAACCACTTTGATCTAAAACTGCATTACGAAAACCCAATTGACTCATGCTGTTCGTGGAAGTCAGTAATAGCACACAGACTGTGATGCTATTAAAGCAATTCAATAACAGAATATTAGGATGTCTACTAAAGTGTCACAAATTAGTGCCAGAAGTTTACATAATGCTGGTAGAATGTTATAATAGTGTAGTGTTTCCTTTTGTTTAACTGTTTAGAAAGTAACCAATATTACTAATTATGTTTCCTATTCATAGAATCCAAAGTTAGCCCAAAATCATATACTGTATTTATCATACAAAGGGAAACTCTTTCCTATTCTGGAATTTTTAAAAAAATTTATGCATGGTTTTCAAACTGAAAAATTTTGTTAGATTTGTAAATACTATATATTGACAAACTATGGACTAAGTATAAAATCTTAGTAAATTTTGTTAAACTATTCCAAAATATGTCAAAATCAAAGCAGCATTTTTATTGTTAAAAGTAAAGCAACATTAATGTCAAAAATGAAGAAATTATCACTTCACATGGCTGTGAAAATATTTCTCTGAAAATAATTTATCTACTATCTTCTTATCAGAAAATTCTCCCTTACTTTTTCAACAAAGTCAACACCAAAGTCACAAAAAAAGTGTTCCAATTTTAAATGCAAAGAAACTGATATAATAATATTCAATATTTTTTTCAAAAATCAAACAGTTTGGAGTTACATTAATAATACATTCTAAAGTGTTGCTTAGTCATCAGAACAAAGGCACTCTTTCTTTTTCATGGTAGAGAAATATTTCTCTGGTGCTTAGATTAGGAGAGAGATATTATCAGTTCTAAGGATTTTGGTATTGATCGAGTTTATGGACAAAATTATTATTATGGAAGACGTGCAAGAAGTGTGGATTCTATCCCTGGGTCAGGAAGATCCCTTGGAGTTGGAAATGGCAACCCACTCCAGTATTCTTGCCTGGGAAATCCCATAGACAGAGGAGCCTGGCAGCTACAGTCCACGGGGTCGCAGAGTGGGACATGATTGAGCAAAAGTTCAGCTCAATAGACGTGGTAAATGTCACTTTCAGTGTTCACAGCCTTCTACAAAATAATAGCCTTTGGTCATTTTGAACACTACCAGCCCTTTTACCCTGATAAAATTCATGAGCAAAACTGGATAGACATGCTTCTGAAAATAGACTGAAACAGCTGTCATAATTCTAACAAAAGCTTAATGAAAATTAAAACTAGTCTAGCTGGACTAAGGTTGTACTGTAATACTTGCTGTTTCTGTAGTTACCGATGCTACTAGCTTCTGCGAAAGTGCTATATAGCACGGCATGCTCTGTGGCAATATAAGATTTCTGTAGAAATTAAGAAGGTTTATAATGAATCTTTTGGATTCCTCAAAAATAAATGTGGATAATTACCCAGTGTGATTTTTGTCACTCAAAATGCTCAAGAGATTTCCTCTCACATGGCAGGATCTACAACCTCTCACCTTCCTCCATGAACAACACAAGTTTCTTCTGTTTGCAATAAGGTACTTGTTTAGCATTTGACCATGGATCAGATCAGTCTAAGTCACACTTACATGGCTTACCAGATCTTTTCTTTTCATGCAGAAATATATCTTAAAAGCCTAGCTAAGTTTTCTATTCTTTATGCATAATGATAAATCTGCATTCCTGCAACGGGCCATTTTCTCAGCTTCCTTGCCAGTAATTAAATGACCACCAGTAAGCATATTGCCCATAGAATTTAAAGAATCAAAACATTTTTATTAATACCCCTTTTAGAAAAAATGATTTTATCATTTTTCTTCTATTTTCTTAACATTTAAAATAAATTTACTACTGATTAAAGCAAGGGTTATTTCTTAGCACTGTTTAATCCTCTTTACATAGTTAATTAGCATAAAGTATTTCTACTTTCCTGTTCAAATTTTTTGGAGTATAAAACTCTGGGTTGTGTCTTACATGAATATGGTAAAATTTTGATGATAAAATATAGAGTATTAACAAAATAGGCATCTTTTGAGTTAACCATTTTTGAATATGAAAAAGGGCCTGAATCATTTCATCAGTCAGAAATACATACCTTTTAAGAATTAAAAACTATAATATTTTATGTTTCTTAATAGTGTGTGATGAAATAACAACTTGCAACAAAATTGAAATTATATTTTCCATATTTTTTCTTGCCAAAGAGTTTTGCTTTATACATCCAGTGATCCTGCACATACTCATATGTGATGAATCTAACAGATACTGTGAGGAAGCTATTAAAGATAGTTAAACAAATTTTACCCTTGAAATTTAGTTGAGAAAGGGCAGGAGAAAGTGTCTAAGGATCCCTGAGGAGATTAAAATATTTATATGAGAAAAACACATAAGAGCTAGACAGACAGACACTTAGTATGGTAAATGTTCCTTTGATATTGTGCTTAATTGTCAACATAATGGATTCTTCCAAGGGAATCAAATAAATGTTTAGCATCATCAAGAATGTGAAAGAGATTATATACAGAACTTGGTACAGAAACCTTAAGGGAGGACTCTAGGTTCTAACAACATAAATTGCATTTAACTTACTAATGTTTATATATTGTTCACTGTTTAGTATCTTAAACAAGTACTTTTTAATCTTTATAATTCTTTGAATACTATAATGCCAGTAAACTGCCTCAGAGCCATAGAAATAGAAAACAATAAAATGTAAAGAGATTGCAAAGAGGAAACCGTTCTCCTTAAACTTAAAATAGACAGTGGAGGGATCACAGACAAAGCATGGTCCTCCTAAGAAGCTATCACAGTTATTTTAAATCACACATCAGAGAATATAGACGTGGCATTGCTTAATCATTCTATACTGCTATATTTTCAATCTAAAAAATTACATTTTAAGAAACAAAGAAATATATGATTTTTAAATTGTCAAATTGAAATAAGTTGAATTTGAAATCAGTGGTTCTGATAATATTTTATTATGACATAGATCCTTTTAAAAATCCCTAGAATAAATACACTATATTAATTCCAAATTAAAAAAAAAATGTTTGGAACATCTTAGCTTTCTTTCAGAAAGTCTAGTAAATAATCAAAGACTTGGATCAAGAATTTTTATATTTAAAGATCCTTTGGTATTAAAT
Organism: Moschus berezovskii; assembly: GCF_049115385.1. NCBI lineage: Eukaryota > Metazoa > Chordata > Mammalia > Artiodactyla > Moschidae > Moschus > Moschus berezovskii. The sequence continues at coordinate 6,172,612 of NC_142467.1, read as the reverse complement.
ATGTATACTTTAAGATTTATTTATTATATATATATTTTCTCTCCTATTCCAACTGTTATTTTTAAATAATTTATTTCAATTATTTTCTATACAGTTTAGCCTGTATCCAAACCTTCTGCATATTTTAATAATAGGTTGTGCCAATCTTGATCTCAAGCTTTGTTGGGAAGTTGAAAAGTGTTATTCATAAAGATGAGCCCTTCTCTAAGGACATTTTTATGTTTTCCAAAGAGAAATATTCTAGACATAGCTACTGGAAGGCAGATCTACACACTTATTCAGTTTCATTTTCTTAAAATCATTAAAAATCATCCTACAATATTTTTTTAGCAATCCTGTAATATTCTTTAATTTTATGTGTTGTCTGCTATCTTCACAAAACTAAGAAAAAAGGCTTCTCTTAATGTGGTGGAATCCTCATCTCTTAAAAGAAAGAAAAGTATTCACTTGGAGTATGGCTTTCTAGTTGTTTTTCTACTTTATTCACTTTTTTCTAAATCACTAAAAGGTTGGGAAATAGTAGGAGATTTCAGAGTTGCACAGGCACATGAATCAAGTCTTCAAACTTAATGGTGAAATAGTATTGTGTATGAATCTGGGTGTTCTGATGAAGGGTTATTTTCAGTAAACGTTGAAAGGTTGACAGTAGTCGCTTTGCAGATGTGGAAAAAAATCAAGTTGATACCAATCATATAAAATTGCTCGTTTAATGGTAGGAATTTTTTAAAGAGAAAGACTTTCTTTGGAGTACTGACTTTAAGACAGGGAATACAGTTCCTGGAAAACTTCTTACGAACTTCTTATAATAGACTGAAAAATGTTAGAAAAGAGAATAAAGTAATACAAAATTTGTTCTCCTTATGTTCCTAATTGTATACTATTCTTTCTCTTTAACTCTGTTTTGCAATGATAAAGCTAATAGATTGAGAATTAAGTAGCCAAACATCAGCTTATGTTAACACACTTTTAGCCTGTTGCAACTAAAATAGATTGACAAACCAATTTTAGATTATAAATATGTTAAGATTATGATGCCAACTATTACCCATGTTCAGAAAACTCAACATTAAAAGCAGTTATTTTCAAGAAACAAACAAAGATATGATTTGTGGACAGGGAGGCCTGGCGTGCTGTGATTCATGGGGTCGCGGAGAGTCGGACATGACTGAGCAACTGAACTGAACTGAACTGAAAAGAAAATTTCTTTACAAGATAGAGGGTGAGTTGTAATTATATTCTCTGAAACTATAGAATGAAACATGGAAGAAGTAGCATCAGCTTATTCAAGAATGATCAGTGATTCTAATAGTGTGTGGTCTGAATGTTCCTCTTTGTTTACCGTCTTCACTAGGAGTGTGGCTTTGGAGATACTGTTGAGGGGAAATGATGGAAAAAGAAAAGGAAAGAAAAGATGGTAAGTGAAGGAGAATACAGAAGACAAAAGCGTTGTCTTTAAGCCTCCTTTAATGACTACTGTAAAATTTATTTGAAATAACACAGTTGCAATCCATATTTTTCTCCTCTACTTTCATAATATATTTACCCATTTCTCAAACTTACAGTATACTTAAAAATGTTTGCCTTCCTCTTTCAAATAAACATTTTTTTCTGAAGTAAATTATATCCTTTTAATTTTAAAGTAAATAGAATCATATAAAATTCTTAAATATAAAGAAAGCTATTCTATTAAAAAAAATCCCAGGGTAAATAATTGCTAACAATTCCATATTTTTTTCTTCTTTAATATCTAGTGTAATATAGATACAGGTAATTTGGGTGTAACCCTGGCTTTATGTCAACAGAAACATATTGAATATTCTCCAACCTCATTTAATCACTTAATATAAAATCCTGGAAAGTTTTCCCATGCACATAATTATGAGTGGTATCCTTCTTTACAACACATGACTTGACTTTAAATGATGACTTTTTTTTTTTCCAAATTTATATCTCAAGTTAGTAACATCTGGCAAACCTGTTATTTCCTTGCTTGTTGACCTTCTGCCCTTGGATATCCTATCGGCTATTCAGTTTCAATGTCTAGATATTCCTCAGCTCCTTACTGTCCCTTCTAGACTGTCTAATAACTTACAAGGTTCTACTCAGTTGCATTGCTCTTGACTAAAACCTTGTTGTTTTCTCTGATAGATCTACCAATATTTTTCTCTCATAACATAATGCTGCAATATTCAATAGATCACATTGTATTAATGAGTTTATCATCCAGAAGATTTTAATATTTCTTATCTCTCATAGCAGTTTAGTGATCTTCTTTCCCCAGTGGCAATAAATTAGTCATCTACTATAACAAAGTCTTATCAATATCACTACTTTCCATACTTCCATACTTCAAGTCTGATTAATCTCTGCCATGGTTCTCAGGTTAAAAACACATTTAATCCAGTGAATCCATTCTTTAAAATGTTAGCATTGACAAAATCACAGATACACAGTCTTAGGACAAGGTGAACAATAGTAGAGACATTTTCCAAATTCTAATTAATATCCAATACTTGTGACAAAATTTGATTTTATTAACGGTTATCCTAACCTTCTATAGTTAGTTTAAACCTGTTCTCCTAGTAATTTCAGAAGGCTTAAATAATCATATTAAAGCAACTGATGTCCACATATATACTCAGGGCAGCAATAAAGCTTTCGGTTTAATGTTCCTCTCATATGTAAAAAAACAAAATACTTTCAGTTTAATAACTCTTCAAGAAACAATTACATGTTTTCCTGTGAATGAAATATAACCATTGGAAAATGAGTCCAAATAAGTCAAAGGACACAGAACGTTTGTCTTTGGCTAAAAAGTGAAAAGTGTTAGTTTCTCAGTCATGTACTATTCTTTGGAACCCATGGACTAATATATAACCCAGAAGAGAAGCGAAAAGCAAAGGAGAAAAGGAAAGATATAAGCGCCTGAATGCAGAGTTCCAAAGAATAGCAAGGAGAGAGAAGAAAGCCTTCCTCAGTGATCAATGCAAAGAAATAGAGGAAAACAACAGAATAGGAAAAACAAGAGATCTCTTCAAGAAAATTAGAGATTCCAAGGGAATATTTCATGCAAAGATGGGCTCAATAAAGGACAGAAATGGTATGGACCTAACAGAAGCAGAAGATATTAAGAAGAGATGGCAGAATACACAGAAGAACTGTACAGAAAAGATCTTCATGACCAAGATAGTCACGATAATGTGATCACTGACCTAGAACCAGACATCTTGGAATGTGAAGTCAAGTGGGCCTTAGAAAGCATCACTACGAACAAAGCTACTGGAGGTGATGGAATTCCAGTTGAGCTATTTCAAATCCTGAAAGATGATGCTGTGAAAGTGCTGCACTCAATATGCCAGCAGATTTGGAAAACTCAGCAGTGGCCACAGGACTGGAAGAGGTCAGTCTTCATTCCAATCCCAAAGAAAGGCAATGCCAAAGAATGCTCAAACTACTGCACAATTGCACTCATCTCACACGCTAGTAAAGTCATGCTCAAAATCCTCCAAGCCAGGCTTCAGCAATATGTGAACCGTGAACTCCCAGATGTTCAAGTAGGTTTTAGAAAAGGCAGAGGCACCAGAGATCAAATTGCCAACATCCGCTGGATCATGAAGAAAGCAAGAGAGTTCCAGAAAAACATCTATTTCTGCTTCATTGACTATGCCAAAGCCTTTGACTGTGTGGATCACAATAAACTGTAGAAAATTCTGAAAGAGATGGGAATACCAGACCACCTGACCTGCCTCTTGAGAAACCTGTATGTAGGTCAGGAAGCAATAGTCAGAACTGGACAAGGTACAAACGATTGGTTCCAAATAGGAAAAGGAGTACGTCAAGGCTGTATATTGTCACCTTGCTTATTTAACTTATATGCAGAGTACATCATGAGGAATGCTGGGCTGGAAGAAGCACAAGCTGGAATCAAGATTGCTGGGAGAAATACCAATAACCTCAGATACGCAGATGACACTACCCTTATGGCAGAAAGTGAAGAGGAACTCAAAAGCCTCTTGATGAAAGTGAAAGAGGAGAGTGAAAAGGTTGGCTTGAAGCTCAACATTCAGAAAACAAAGATCATGGCATCTGGTCCCATCACTTCATGGGAAATAGATGGAAAAACAGTGGAAACCGTGTCAGACTTTATTTTTGGGGGCTCCAAAATCACTGCATATGCTGATTGCAGCCATGAAAATAAAAGACGCCTTCTCCTTGGAAGGAAAGTTATGACCAACCTTGATAGTATATTAAAAAGCAGAGACATTACTTTGCCAACCAAGGTCCGTCTAGTCAAAGCTATGGTTTTTCCAGTGGTCATGTATGGATGTGAGAGTTGGACTGTGAAGAAAGCTGATCGCCAAAGAATTGATGCTTTTGAACTGTGGTGCTGGAGAAGACTCTTGAGAGTCCCTTGGACTGCAAGGAGATCCAACCAGTCCATTCTAAAAGAGAACAGTCCTGGGTGTTCATTGGAAGGACTGATGCTAAAGCTGAAACTCCAATACTTTGGCCACCTCATGCGACGAGCTGACTCACTGGAAAAGACTCTGATGCTAGGAAATGTTGATGGCGGGAGGAGAAGGGGACGACAGAGAATGAGATGGCTGGATGGCATCACCGACTCTGTGGACATGAGTTTGAGTGAACTCCAGGAGTTGGTGATGGACAGGGAGGCCTGGCGTGCTGTGATTCATGGGGTTGTGGAGAGTCGGACACGACTGAGCGACTGAACTGAACTGAACTGAAGACTCCCCTGTTCAAGAAAGTCTCCAGACTTCTCTGGGCACGAATACTGTAGTGGGTAGCCATTCCCTTCTCCAGGGTTTGGCTAAAGGAAAATGTTATTCTGCCTTTAGTTATTCGATTAACCAACATTGTGAGGGTTCAGTAGTGTACTGTGCCTGTAAAACAGACTTATCAGTGTGTCACCACAGCTCTTACTGATGTATTTCCTCTGCTGTGTCCACGGTCATCGCTCCCTGCTCTTGCCTTTGCTCTGTGTTTCAACTACCATGAACTACCTACAGATGCTTCAACATACACATGCGTTCACATCAAGGTGCTTGGACCACCGCTCAGAGCATAGATCTTTTTTTCCCTTCTTTTTCTCTCTCTCACTCATATACTGAGTCTCAAATTAGAGATTATATTCTTCTAAAAATCTTCTTTTTATCTATAGGCCCATCCTATGTATTTCTTCTGTATATTACACTCATGACATGTATCATTCACATTACTTCTCTTTAGATGGCCTAGTTTGTCAAATTCTTGAAGTTTAACAAATATATGGGTGTGAACTGGGTTTGTTTGAAATGGTGAATTTGAAATAGAAGAAACATTAAAGCTACACTGTACAAATAAGAGTATATACAGGAATGCGTTCACTTTTTCAAGTGAGCAGGAGTGTTTCAGAAACCAGGACATTTAAGGTGTGATAGGTCATGAATGTAGACTCAGATGATTTAGAAATTAACAATAATTTAAAAAAATTTCAAGTTCCTAAATAGAAGATAATATTCAAGATGCTAGAAAATGACCACTGTAGATTTTTAAAAGAGAATGTCATGGAGATATAATTCTACTGAAAATTTACTTACTTACCTACTTTAATCAAGTATCATTGCATAGATTGATACAGACAAGTGTTATTGATACAATATATCATTAAAGTAATACAGAGATGATATACTACTACTGTTTACAGAAAAGGAGGAAAAGTGGGATATTTAAGAAGAACTTCAAACATTAATACAATAATACATTGTTCAATAAAAGGTTCCCTGATAGCTTGGTTTGTAATGAATCCGCCTGCAATGCAGGAGATCCTGGTTTGATTACTGGGTCAGGAAGATCCCCTGCAGAAGGGATAGGCTACCACTCCAACATTCTTGGGCTTCCCTTGTGGTTCAGCTGGTAAAGAAACTGCCTGCAATGCGGGAGACCTGGGTTCCATCCCTGAGTTGGGAAAATACCCTGGAGAAGGGAAAGGCTACCCACTTCAGTAGTCTGGCCTGGAGAATTCTGTAGGCTTTATAATCAATGTGGTTGCAAAGAGTCGGGCACGACTGAGTGACTTTCACTTTCTTTCAATAAAAGGTAATAGGCAATGGCCAAAGAAGGAGGAAACAGTTGAAAAGGTGATATATTTTCTATCTATTTGCATCAGCTGGACTCTGTCCTTTAAAATACGTTATTCCAAAAGGAAAGGGAATTGTTGATACCTTGCATCATCTCTTGGTGTGCCCTTCCTGTTTATTCTAGGGCTGATCCTAGGTTTGATTCATTATTTATATTATCTTATTATAAATAATAATAAGATTATATACTATCATTATTACTCTAATGATAATATAATAACATTAATATATTGATAGTCAATTATATTATCTTAATAACTTATTTGTTCAATAAAACAATTATTTATATTATTTTATTCAACTAGTTTATACTCGGAGAAGGCAATGGCAAGCCACTCCAGTACTCTTGCCTAGAAAATCCCATGGATGGAGGAGCCTGGTAGGCTGCAGTCCATGGGGTCGCTAAGGGTCGGACACGACTGAGCGACTTCACTTTCACTTTTCACTTTCACTTTTCACTTTCACACATTGGAGAAGGAAATGGCAACCCACTCCAGTGTTCTTGCCTGGAGAATCCCAAGGATGGGGGAGCCTGGTGGGCTTCTGTCTATGGGGTCACACAGAGTCGGACACGACTGAAGTGACTTAGCAGCAGTAGCAGCAGTAGCAGTAGCAGCAGTTTATACTCTAATTCCCACAGATCATGGCAATAGACAAGTAAAATACAGAAGGTGAAAATTATCTTTCTTAAGCTAATAAGCTATTAACCTTTTATTTCTCCTCATTTTTTCAAAAATTGTTGCTTTTAAGTCAGTTATACATGGAATATATTTTGTATACCTTTGTAAACACCAGAGATTGTTTTAAACCATTTTGAATGATAAAGCTAACTGCTTAAAGAATATTCTAAAAGGATTAATTTTTCTTCTCCTATTAGATGTAAGCTTTTCTATAAAATTAGTTAAAACTGCTCTTTATAATCAAGACCATTTGTTGTCATCTCACTAAAGATTCCTTTAAATGTATAAAACTAGAATAGCGATAGCACATAAGTTTAAGCTATATATAAAAACCTTCTTTATAATGAATTTAGCCTTATTTATTTTTTGTAGAATATAAAAAATGTAAATACACTGTAACTGATGTGCAAGGAGATTGCCACTGTATTTACTGTGAGTGATGAACGTGACTTGATTTTCAGATTATTTATTAACTCAAAATACTGAAAGTACATGTTAATTTTCCAGAAAACCTTCTATTGTCACATTTCAAGAGATAAATAAAGACCAACAGCCTAAGAGTAAATACATATCTGGCATTTTTTTTAATATTTTTTCTTAATTTTCTTCTCATAACTGTAAGAAGCGCAAACAAAAACTGCTTTACATTCATTTTGTGTTCATCCTTATGAATATCATCCCTATCTTCCTCTCAAGTTGCTATTTTCACATCTCAATTTATAATGAATAAAATCACCTTTACCTATCCAGGGCCTTTTTTTAACATCGTTAGCCATTTTTGTTTTGTTCGCTTGCTTTTTAATAGCTTCTAATACTCAGTGAAAAAATAATTGCTAATTGTCACTGGTGGCTGTATTTTTAATTGATAATCATAAAGATCATACATTTATTATAAGTAGCAAGAGAAAAAATTTTAAATTGCCTCATGAAAAGCAATATGTAGAGTAAATGGAGCATAGACTGTCACCAGTTTTGATCATTTTTTTATATATTACACTAACATGATGGTAAATGCATCTTCAATGAAGCGTCATTGAAAGAAAGGTAATCTATTCTATTCTCGTGTTCCTCTCACAAATAGAGATATAATATAAGAAATTATAATAATCATTGCAAAATGAAATATTGATATATTGAGGAATGATCCTATAGTTTTATTTTTATTTTAAATTGCAGTTTTGCTCAATAATGTTGACTTTATAGCTATAACATACACTCTAACATTCTAGACAGAAAAGCAAAAGGTTTTTGGATTTCTCTTTTTGGTAAAGATAGAGTAAAAGAACCAGATTTACCCTCCTGCCTGACAAATGTTAAAAAGAAATCATACTTATATGAAACAGTGATTTTCAACACATTTGTCAACTACAAATTGCCACCTACCAAGAGCTTCGCCAAAGATTGAAAAACAAAGGCATTTGCCATCTGCCTCTTTAGAGATTGAACCCCGTGCTGCCACAGCTCTTGACCTTCAACAACCCCTGAGGGAGTTCAGCGTTGAGTGCGGCACTCTGTGCTCCAGGGAATATGGTGCGACAGGTCTTTAGGTAGATGGATGTTTTTAGGAACAGATTTTATGATATCAATCCTTGCATCTTCTCATATATTCAGTTCAGTTGCTCGGTCGTGTCCAACTCTTTGCAACCCCACGGACCACAGCACGCCAGGCTTCCCTGTCCATTATCAACTCCTGGAATTTACTCAAACCCATGTCCATTGAGTCAGTGATGCCATCCAACCATCTCATCCTCTGTCATCCCCTTCTCCTCCTGCCTTCAATCTTTCCCAGCATCAGGGTCTTTTCAAATGACACAGTTCTTCGAATCAGATGGCCAAAGTATTGGAGTTTCAGCTTCAGCATCAGTCCTTCCAATGAATATTCAGGACTGATTTCCTTTAGGATGGACTGGTTGGATCTCCTTGCAATCCAAGGGACTCTCAAGAGTCTTCTCCAACACCACAGTTCAAAAGCATCAATTCTTCTGCGCTCAGCTTTCTTTATAGTCCAACTCTCCCATCCATACATGACTACTGGGAAAACCATAGCTTTGACTAGACGGACCTTTGTTGGCAAGGTGATGTCTCTGCTTTTTAATGTGCTATCTAGGTTGGTCATAACTTTTCTTCCAAGGAGCAAGGATCTTTTAATTTCATGGCTACAGTCACCATCTGCAGTGATTTTGGAGCCCAGAAAAATAAAGTCTGTCACTGTTTCCATTGTTTCCCCATCTATTTGCCATGAACTGACGGGACCAGATACCATGATCTTGGTTTTCTTAATGTTGACTTCAATCCAACATTTTCACTCTCCTCTTTCAATTTCATCAAGAGGCTCTTTAGTTCTTCTTCACTTTCTGCCATAAGGGTGGTGTATTCAGCATATCTGAGGTTATTGATATTTCTCCCAGCAATCTTGATTCCAGCTTGTGCTTCATTTAGTCCAGCATTCCTCATGATGTACTCTGCATATAAGTTAAATAAGCAGGGTGACAATATACAGCCTCATATCTAGAGAAGCACTAAATCCCTTTATAGTGACATCAGATCCTCATGACTAACAAAAAACCTTTTGTAAATAAGTGCTTCATGGTACTGAACTCCCCTTTCAGCAAAACCGTATATATTGACCTTCCCCCACTGCAGCTTTGGAGCAGTCTCTCAGAGCTAATGAGATGTTGCCTTCCAGCTGCAGTCCTCATTTTCCCCCAAATAATACTTAGCTTGCAACTGTCAAATCAGTACATCTTTTTTAGTTGACCCAATGAACGTTAAAAAAATGTGCAGTGATCTCAGGGTGAAAAAACAAAAACTATCAAGTAGAGTCCTAAAGTCATCTAAATTTATGGTTTAAAAGTTTCCAGTTACCTGTACAAGGTAAGGGAACTCAAGTGAATCTCCATGATCTCAAGAGTTAAGGAGATGTAGCTGTGAGTTCAGGAGATGGAGGTGGCCCCAGTCCACAGGCCAAAGTATAGAAGAGAATAGAGTTGCACGAAAGGAGATCTCCCAGCCTCTCAGAAGAATCTCCCTCATGACTTCAAACATGTAAGAGAGCATATTTGGGAAAACTGGACATCACTGAGTAAAGAATCACCTGAAGGATTAGATGGAACAATTACAGGTCTCACATGAATCATAAACAGTTCCTTTTCCCAAAGACCCTAGGGGAGAGCTCCATAATTCATAGGGAGCTGTGAGCGTATTGAGAAGATGATGCCTTGACAGTGGGAGAAAACATTCCTAGAAGAAATGTTGCTTTGGTTCTACCTAAGAAAACTCGACACAAAAAAAGTTAAAGTTTAAGAATTATAGTATTATAAACCGTTCAGCTCCCCAGAACAAAAATCAGAATATTTATAAGAATACAAAAACATTTAGCCCCCAAGAATGTAAATTAAAATTCTGCTATCTAATCAAAAATTGTCAGCCTCTAAGGCAACAGAAGAAATGCTGACTCATAATGAGAAAAATAGCTCAATTAAAATCACATGTTACATAGCACATACAACTAGTAGGTAAGAATAATCTAACACTTAATATAAGCTCCTTCTACAATTTCAGAAAGCTAAAGGAAAGGCTGAATATGTTAAATACACAGAAGGCATCAGAAAGACCCAAATCAAATATTTAGAGGTGGAAACTACATCTGAGATTTTTTATTAAGAACAAATTAGACAGAGATAGTGAGGAAAAAAAAAAGCAATAGGAACTCTCCAATTTTAGCCTGGGATGAAATTAAAAAAAAAAAAAGAGGGAGAGAGCACCAGTTGAGTTTTTAGTGGTTATGACCAACCTAGATAGCATATTAAAAAGCAGAGACATTACTTTGCCAACCAAGGTCCGTATAGTCAAAGCTATGGTTTTTCCCATGGTCATGTATGGATGTGAGAGTTGGACTGTGAAGAAAGCTGATCGCCGAAGAATTGATGCTTTTGAACTGTGGTGCTGGAGAAGACTCTTGAGAGTCCCTTGGACTGCAAGGAGATCCAAACAGTTTATTCTAAAGGAGATCAATCCTGGATGTTCATTGGAAGGACTGATGCTAAAGCTGAAACTCCAATACTTTGACCACCTCATGTGACGACTTGACTCACTGGAAAAGACTCTGATTCTGGGAGGGACTGGGGGCTGGAGGAGACGGGGACGACAGAGAATGAGATGGCTGGATGGCATCACCGACTCGATGGACATGAGTTTGAGTGAACTCCGGGAGTTGGTGATGGACAGGGAGGCCTGGCGTGCTGTGATTCATGGGGTCGCAAAGAGTTGTACACAACTGAGCAACTGAACTGACTGAATACATATGTAATTGAAGTCCCTATGGAAAGAAGGGTTATAAAAACCTTGAAAAAACAATTTTGAAATATAAAAGCTGTTTTATTTATTAAAAACATGTTTTTGAAAAAATAAGAAAAGGAAATTGCAAGTCCCTAGAACCAAGAAACTCAAAGGTATAGTATATTAAATAAGACAAGAATTAAACAAGGTGCATCATAATCAAATTATTTAAAAGAAATGATAAAGACTAAAATGGTAAAAGCATCCACAGAAAATAACTCATATTTACAAAGAAATTAAGGAAAACGTGACAGTAGAATTCTTGGTGGAAAAAATATACATTCACGTAAAAACACTGATATATTCATTATGTTAAAGTAAGAACATATATTTACCAAACATTACTATATTTTCCAAAAGAAAATATAAGTAATACTATAATTATTTGCTCCACATTTCTGTAAATATCTTTCATATCTGGTTTATTAGAAGATACCTTTATTATCATATCTGCTTCCAAAAAAATTTGCTGTGTAAGTTTGGTAGAAGTATGTGAATAAAACCTGGGCTCAAACAATTATGTTGTAAGAAAATGGAGGAGCATTGGATGAGGATAATCTTTTCAGATAAATTAAGGAATTTTCCCTTAGTAAACACAGAAAATAGACAAGTGGCACCTGAAAATGATAGTCATAGTATGGAATGTGAAAAAATACTATAAAGCTTTTTGCATTCTGTTACATTCATATCCAGTGACCCAATTTACAGGTTGAATGGATCTTATATTCATGTATTCATCTTGTAACATCAAGCATGTGTCATTTTGGAATAATAGCCAAGAACCAAAGACAGAGAGAAAAGTTTGAAAACAGTTGGAAAAAAACTTTCATTGGTGGAATAATATGAGGGAAGTTAGGAAACAGTGGTTGGCATCTTTAAAGTGTTGAAAGAAAATTTAAGCACAAACTTCAGCAGAGGTAGAATAATTCCAGATTAAATTATGGAAGTGCATAAAGGATTGAAGAGCATTGTAAAGCTTAGATACATGGGTGAATACAAATGAACACTGACTGTTGAAAATATTAATAGTGTGTTTTATATAGCCTCAAACACAAGTTAAAATGCATGACAAGATTGGAACAAAAGGAATAGAACCCATGCAAAGCAAAAAAAATGTACTTGCATTACACTTTTATCACTCTCAAAATCTGTGTAATTGCCATAATGAAAGGATGCACATATAATCTCTAAATTAACCAGTAAAATCAATTTGAAAACACAGAGGGAAAGATTACAAATAAAAGCCATTGATTAATTCTAAAAAAGGAAAAATAATATTGAGACATTTAGGTCAAATGAAAAACCTATTATAAGATGTTCCGTGAAAATACAAATATAAATGAACTAAATATTCCAGCATCCAATATATGTATCTGAACCTGCAGTTATTCTGGCAAATAATAATGACATTTATTTCGAGTCTTACTCTGTTTCTCCCAAAGGTAGGGCTTGTTCAGTGGTTCATTTCTTCCTATTAACATATTTTTATGAGCATGAGGAGAATATCAGTCAGTCAGTGGTGCAGTCCTATCCGACTCTATAGAGCTACTTACAATAATGATTAATATATTTAAAATACCATCCCAAGTAATTATGAAAATAATACATGTACAAAAATAGCTATGATATTACAAAGCAGAACGAATTAGTTACAGTAAGTGAAAGTGAAGTCGCTCAGTCGTGTCCGACTCTTTGCGACCCCATAGACTGTAGCCTACCAGGCTCCTCCGTCCATGGGATTTTCCAGGCATGAGTACTGGAGTGGGGTGCCAAAAGACCCCATAGACGGCAGCCCACCCGGTTCTGCTGTCCCCGGGATTCTCCAGGCAAGAACACTGGAGTGGGTTGCTATTTCCTTCTCCAATGCATGCTAAGTCACTTCAGTCATGTCCAACTCTGTAACCCTATGGACTGTAGCCCGCCAGACTCCTTTGTCCATGGGATTTTTCCAGACAAGAATACTGGAGTGGGTGGCCATTTCCTTTTCCAAAGGATCTTCCCAAACCAGGGATTGAAACTGGGGCAGATTCTTTACCATCTGAGCCACCAAGGAAGCCTCAAGACTAGAGGCATCCTATACCACTTTTGAGGTTGAGGGTACAATCTTGCCTTGAGCCAGTGTTCTTTTTTTTTTGCAGCAAATGTTTCGGTTGACTTGGAAACTAAAATGTTCATCTCTAAAAATGGCTTCAAGTTAGCTAAGGGAAGTAATGAAACTGGAGAGCGTTTCAAGTTTGCTGCGATGTTTATTCATGTGCTTTATGCAGTCATTTCTTTTGTTATATTTTCACATTTGTTTATGGTCAGACATCTCAATAGCCAACTCCTTAACCATCCTGATTATTTTATCCTCCTCTGAACTAAATATAAAATGACATATGATCAGTTGAATTTTCAATTGCAGTTGCATAATTTTTCACAGGAACTTTAAAAAAACAACAACACATGAATCTTTCACAGCAAATTAGAGTCAAGAAAAGCTTCACTAAAACTGCTGCTATTGCAATAATGATATATGTAGAGATTAAAGAAGATTCCTTATTTTCCCACAGATAGATAATACTTCATAACTTTGCCGAAACATCTGGCAATTTAAATAAACTTTCAATTCAATTAATTTTGAAATGTCTCTGTTTTGATAATAATTTATTATTAATATAAAAAACAATATTTAAAAAACATTGCCTGTCAAAAATGACCAAAAATTTCACTTTTTCATATCATCTGTTTGTTTTTAAGCCATTGTAAAGAAAGCATCATAATTATTATTTTATAGGTGAGGAGGCCAGGGCTTAAGTACAATAAGGTGTATAATGTTAGCTTTGTAATATGTAAGTGGAGTGAAAATTCAAACAACAATCTGCTCCATTGTGTTGATTTTTATTAGTCAATTAAGTGTCAGATTATGATTTTAGTGTGTCTGCCCTCTGATGCCCCCTCGCAATACCTACCTTCTTATTTGGGTTTCTCCTACCTTGATGGTGGGATATCTCTTCACAGCTGCTCCAGCAAAGCGCAGCGGCTGCACCTTACCTTGGACGAGGGGTATCTCCTCAAGGCCGCCCCTCCTGACCTTTAATGTGGACTAGCTCCTCTCGGCCCTCCTGCGCCCGCACAGCCACCGCCTTTTGGACGTGGGGCAGCTCCTCTCGGCAGCAGGCCCTGGCCTCGGCCTCGCTTCTACGCGTGCGGTCGGTTGCGCTGCCGGAGCCGGTGTCTCTCGCATCTGCGCCAAGTCAGTGAGCCAGAAAACAGTAATAGAAATTATCAAAATAATTCATACTTTAATGATAGAATGTGATGTATCTAAAAGAAAAACCAATTTCTACTACATATGTTGTAGAATTCAGTAAAAGGGAAAAACTAACAAGAAGAAAAGGGTTTTTTTTATTTTTTCAATAAAAAGCCAAGAAATAAATTTATATCTACCTCTTAAGTAAGACTCATTTTCTGGATCACTGGTGTTGAAGGGCACAGTTTTTGTTAAGTCACTAGTTGAACGTGCAGTAGATTTATCATGTAAAGAATAAAAAGGAAATAAAAATAGAAATTCCAAGGAATAAGACAGGGACAAAAAGAATCCTCCATCTGTAGTTCAATCAATGAAAAATTTTTGCAAAGTAGATATTCATGGAGATACTCAAGGAAAGAGGTCTAGGAATCAGAGCCTACTGTAAACTATTTCTGGCATATCTAAAAGTCATGATGTTCATGGAAATCATAATAAAAATGACTAATATTATGAGGGATACCTATCACTGAAACCAATTGTGCTTGTTTGCTCAGTCACTCAGTACTGTCCTACTCTTTGCAACCCCATGGAGTTCACCTGGTTCCGCCATCCATGGAATTTTTCCAGGCAAGAATATTGGAGTGGGTTGCCATTTCCTTCTCCAGTAGATCTTCCCAATCCAGGGATTAAACCACATCTCTTGTATCTCCTTCATTGGCAGGTGGATTACTTTATCACTGTGCCACCTGGGAATCCCATAAAACCAACTTAATGCAAAGTTAAGAATATAGGTTCTTGAATTTGAAGGCCTAGGTTTGAATAAAGCTCTGATATATGCTATTCTGCAATGCAAATAAATTTTCAATTAAGTCAATTCTGGAATGTTTTGATAATGATAATCATTTATTATTAATAATTAAAAATATTTACTTAGCATTATCTTTCTGTCCAAATCACTTTATCTTTTCTGTCTCTATTCCTTAATTCTTAAAAGCATCAACTCAGACAAAATACTCAGGTGACATGTCTGAAAGTGTGAAAGTCACTCAATCATGTCTGACTCTTTGTGACCCCATGGACTATAGAGCCCATGGGACTTGTCTGAGCCTCACTGGAAAAAACAAGACTCTGTAAAAATTTACAACAATTTAACTATCATCGACACTTCACACTAGCATAAAAGGAAGAAAGCTTGAGTAATCGTGTTTAAATTTAGTCTATAAAAAAATGTTTATACTCAGTAAATTGATATACTACAAAGTGGATCAATATCTAACTAAAAGTCAGGAGGCCTATTTTCTAGGCTTTCTGCTTCTAGTCAATTTCTCTGACTGCTTGAAGAAATAATCCTGCTTGAAATGGTAACATCCCTTTATATCTTGTTCTTTAAGAATCTCTGGTTGTCTCCTTTTCTTCTCTCCTACTTAAGATGACAGAAAAAGAATTGCCTTTTACTACACTCTGATTTTTGTGTCTAGAAACATCTGTGGAGATTCTGGTAGACATTGATTTGGTTACATTTCTGAAGCTAGAAAATGTACGTTTTATCTGATCAAATAAAAAACAGTAAAAAAAAAAGTGGGGGTGGGATAAAATATTCACAGTGATCTCTGCTGGCTTTGACTCCAAATAATTCATGCAGGGAAAAATTATTAGGAAGTTCAGATACTTCAGAGATTGCTACTCTAAAACTTTCATACTTTAAAAGAGAAAAACATGGCCCCCAAGACTATGAAAATAGAATTTCTGAATAGTTAGTGAGAAATCAAAGTCACAGCTATTGAGTAGAAAGTGTCTCCTGAGTTTTAGTTAATAATGGTTCCATTTTTCTAAATGTATTCTGCTTCTACTGCTGCTAAGTCGCGTCAGTCGTGTCTGACTCTGTGAGACCCCATAGACGGCAGCCCACCAGGCTCCACCATCCCTGGGATTCTCTAGGCAAGAACATTGTAGTGAAATGTATTCTAGTTACTGATAATAGAAAAGTACTACCACAGACTAATTTTAAAATAACTCTAATTAGTATGTGTATGTGTTCATACATAAATCATAAATTAGATATTTTTGAATTCAAAGAACCATCACTATTTGAATTTAAAATATTGATAAAGGATAGTATGTATAATAAAAGTAAAAGCTATGGATTCCTGAATCTGGAATATCTCCTGGATGAGGAAATGGCAACCCAGTCCAGTATTCTTGACTGGAGAATCCCAAGGACAGAGGAGCCTGGTGGGTGACAGTCCATATGGTCACAGAGGGTCAGACACAACTGAGGCGACTTACCACTCACTTAATAAATATTTATTAAATAAATAAATTTCACTATTTATCAATGCTTCTTAATAATGTTGTATGCAATATATGGAGAAATTTGGAAACATTTCAAGATTTCACAAATGTGAATTAAAGATATATGTTCTAACAGTATGATGTTTTAATGTGACTAGAGTAGTGAAAGTGAAAGTGTTAATCACTCAGCCATGTCCAACTCTTTGTGACCCCGTGGACTGTAATTGGTCGGGCTCTTCCGTCCATGGAATTCTTCAGGTAAGAATACTGGAGTGGGTAGCCATTCCCTTCTCCAGGAGATCTTCCCAACCCAGCGATGGATTCTGAGCCTCCTACATTGCAGCAGACTTTACCATTTGAGCCACTAGGTGGGCAGTAGAACATTTAGAAAATTCAAATACGTATTATTTGGGAAAACTTCATATTTATCTTAATTACATTATTAAAAGTTAAATTATAAAAATTTAAAACCAGTAATTTAACTTAATTTAACTGATAGTTTTATAAAATTATCAACATTGAGACATATATAACCTGTGGAGTTGTGTATTTTTTGGCTATATAGAAATAATAGTAGTTAAACATGTTTATTATAGCATTTTTATTTAAAATAATAATCCTAAAGTATAGAATTATTTATATATATTTTTTTATTTTTGTAATTGTTTTATTTATTTTTTTTAGGTAATTAATTTATTTTTTATTGGAGGCAAATTATTTTACAATATTATATTGGTTGGTTTTGCCATACATTGATATGAATTTGCCCCGGGTTTACATAAGTTCCCCCTCCTGAACCCCCCTCCCAACCTCCCTCCTCCCTTTATCCTCCCTCTGGTTCATCCCCGCATGCCAGCCCCGAGCATCCTATAACATGCATTGACCCTGAACTAGTGATTCGTTTCACATATGACAACATACGTGTTTCAATGCCATTCTCCCAAATCATCCCACCCTCACCCTCTCCCATAGAGTCCCAAAGACTGTTCTATACATCTGTGTCTCTTTTGCTGTCTCGTATACAGGGTTATCACTTCCATCTTTCTAAATTCCATATATATGCGTTAGTATACTGTATTGGTGTTTTTCTTTCTGGCTTACTTCACTCTGTATAATAAGCTCCAGTTTCATCCACCTCATTAGAACTGATTCAAATGCATTCTTTTTAATGGCTGAGTAATACTCCATTGTGTATATGTAACACAGCTTTCTTATCCATTCGTCTGCAAATGGACATCTAGGTTGCTTCCATGTCCTGGCTATTATAAACAGTGCTGTAATGAACATTGGAGTACACGTGTCTCTTTCAATTCTGGTTTCCTCGGTGTGTATGCCCAGGAGTGCGATTGCTGGATCATATGGCAGTTCTATTTCCAATTTTTTGAGGAATCTCCACAGTGTTCTCCATAGTGGCTGTACTAGTTTGCATTCCCACCAACAGTGTAAGAGGGTTCCTTTCTCTCCACATCCTCTCCAGCATTTATTGCATGTAGACTTTTGGATAGCAGCCATTCTGACTGGTGTGAAATGGGATCTCATTGTGGTTTTGATTTGCATGTCTCTGATTATGAGGGATGTTGAGCATTTTTTCATGTGTTTGTTAGCCATCTTTATGTCTTCTTTGGAGAAATGTCTGTTTAGTTCTTTGGCCCATTTTTTGATTGGGTCATTTATTTTTCTGGAATTGAGCTTATATTTTAATTAAAATTCTTAGTCATTAAGATATACTAATTTCTAAAATATATCTTCTATCTGAATTATTACAAAATAACTGAATGTTAAAACTACACTTTAAAATTTATTTTTAGTTTTCTGTCATGTATTAGCATATTTAATCGCTGATATAAAGTTACCCTCTCACATGTTTTTACCACAATAAAATAAATAAAATTTTGCAAAAGACTTTGATTATAGATTCTTTCACTTCCTATTGAAATTCTTACTAAAGAAGATAATAAGATGGAAATTTAAATAACTTTGAAACTAGAAAGCGAAAATGAAAGTCGCTCAGTTGTGTCCGACTCTTTCTGGCCTCATAGACTATACAGTCCATGGAATTCTCCAGGCCAGAATAATGGAGCTGGTAGCCTTTCACTTCTTGAGGATCTTCCAAACACAGGGATTGAACCAAGGTCTCCCACATTACAGGCAGATTCTTTACCAGCTGAGCCACAAGGGAAGCTCAAGAATACTGGAGTGGGTAGCCTATTTCTTCTCCGCGGATCTTTCCTACCCAGGAGTCAAACAGGGGTCTCCTGTATTGCAGGCAGATTCTTTACCAACTAAGCTGTAAGGGAAACTAGAAATTCCAATAAAAATCTTCCTGATTTCCTGTAGACTTTCTACCTCACAAGGAAAGATGGAGCACTATATTTAGAAGGTAAACAGGCAAGAAAGTAGGAAGAAGAATTTTTGTCTCTAAGTATACTTCTGATGCTGTTAAATTGCTGAACTCAATATGCCAGCGAATTTGGAAAATTCATCAATGGCCACAGGACTGGAAAAGGTAACTTTTCATTTCAATCCCAAAAAAGGCAATGCCAAAGAATGTTCAAACTGCTGCACAATTGCACTCATCTCATATGCTAGCAAAGTAATGTACAACATTCTCCAAGCCAGGCTTCAATAGTACATGAACTGAGAACTTCCAGATGTTCAAACTAGATTTAGAAAAGGCAGAGGAACCAGAGATCAAATTGGAAACATCCATTGGATCATAGAAAAAGCAAGAGAGTTCCAGAAAAACATCGACTACTGCCTTATTGACAGTACCAAAGCCTTTGACCTTGTGGATCACAACAAACTGAAAAATTATTAAAGAGATGGGAATATGTGTCTCTTTCAATTCTGGTTTCCTCGGTGTGTATGCCCAGCAGTGGGATTGCTGGGTCGTATGGCAGTTCTGTTTCCAGTTTTTTGAGGAATCTCCACACTGTTCTCCATAGTGGCTGTACTAGTTTGCATTCCCACCAACAGTGTAAGAGGATTCCCTTCTCTCCACACCCTCTCCAGCATTTATTGCTTGTAGACTTTTGGATAGCAGCCATTCTGACTGGCATGAAATGGTACATGATTGTGGTTTTGATTTGCATTTCTCTGATTATGAGTGATGTTGAGCATCTTTTCATGTGTTTGTTAGCCATCTGTATGTCTTCTTTGGAGAAATGTCTGTTTAGTTCTTTGGCCCTTTTTATAAATTGGGTTGTTTACTTTTCTGAAATTGAGCTGCAGGAGTTGCTTATATATTTTTGAGATTAATTATTTGTCAGTTGCTTTATTTGCTATTATTTTCTCCGATTCTGAAGGCTGTCTTTTCACCTTGCTTATAGTTTCCTTCATTCTGCAAAAGCTTTTAAGTTTAATTATGTCCCATTTGTTTATTTTTGCTTTTATTTCCATTACTCTAAGAGGTGGATCATAGAGGATCCTGTTCTGATTTATGTCAGAGAGTGTTTTGCCCAATATTCATCACAGCACTGTTTACAATAGCTAGGACATGGAAGCAACCTAGATATCCATTGACAGATGAATGGATAAGAAAGATGTGGTATATATACACAATGGAATATTACTCAGCTATTAAAAAGAATGCATTTAAATCAGTTATAATGAGGTGAATGAAACTGGAGCCTATTATACAGAGTGAAGTAAGTCAGAAAGAAAAACACCAATACAGTGTATTAATGCATATATATGGAATTTAGAAAGACGGTAATGATGACCCTATATGTGAGACAGCAAAGGAGACACAGATGTAAAAACAGTCTTTTGAACTTTGTGGGAGAAGGCCAGGTTGGGGAAGATTTGAGAAAATAGCATTGAATCATGTATATTATATGTGAAACAGATTGACAGTCAAAGTTTAATGCTTGAGACAGGGTGCTCAGGGCTGGTGCCCTGGGATGACCCTGAGGGATGGGATGGAGAGGGAGGTGAGAGGGGGGCTCAGGATAGAGAACACATGTACGCCCATGGCTGATTCATGTCAATGTATGGCAAAACCCACCACATTATTGTTAAGTAATTAGCCTCCAATTAAAATAAATAAATTAAAAAGAGAGAGAGAGAGAGAGATGGGAATACCAGACCACCTTACCTGCCTCCTGAGAAAACTGTATGCAGGTCAGGAAACAACAGTTAGAACTGGACATGGAACAACAGACTGGTTCCAAATAGGAAAAGGAGTACATCAAGGCTGTATATTGTCATCCTGCTTATTTAACTTATATGCAGATTACATCATGAGGAATGCTGGGCTTGATGAAGCATAAGCTGGAATGAAGTTTGCTGGGAGAAGTATCAATAACCTCAGATATGCAGATGACACCACCCTTATGACAGAAAGCAAAGAAGAACTAAAGAGCCTCTTGATGAAAGTGAAAGAGGAGAGTGAAAATGTTGGATTAAAAGTCAACATTCAGAAAACTAAGATTATGTCTTCTGGTCCCTTCACTTCACGGCAAATAGATGGGGAAAGAGTGGAAACCGTGACAGACTTTATTTTTTGGGGCTCCAAAGTCACTGCAGATAGTGACTGCAGCCATGAAATTAAAAGACGCTTGCTTCTTGGAAGATAAACTATGACCAATATAGAGAGCATATTAAAAAGCAGAGACATTACTCTGCCAACAAAAGTCCGTCTAGTCAAAGCTATGGTTTTACAAGTAGTCATATATGGATATGAGAGTTGGACTAAAAAGAAAGCTGAGTGCAGAAGAACTGATGCTTTTGAACTGTGGTGTTGGAGAAGACTCATGAAAGTCCCTTGGACTGCAAGGAGATCCAACCAGTCCATCCTGAAGGAAATCAACCCTGAATGTTCTCCATTGGAAGGACTGTTGTTGAAGCTGAAGCTCCAATACTTTGGCCACCTGATGTGAAGAGATGATTCATTGGAAAAGACCCTGATGCTGGGGAAAATTGAAGGTGAGAGTAGATGGGAATAACAGAGGATGAGATGGTTGGATGGCACCACCAACTCAATGGACATGAGTTTGAGCAAGCTCCAGGAGTTGATGATGGAGCAGGAGGCCTGGTGTGCTGCAGTCCATGGGGTCGCAAAGAGTTGGACATGACTGAACCACTGAACTGAACTGATATATGAAACAGATAACTAATAAGAGCCTACTGCATAGCACAGGGGACACTACTCAGTATCTGTAGTGACTTATATGGGAAAAGAGTCTAAAAAACAAAAAAAGTGTGGATATATGTGCAACCGATTCACTTTGCTGTACACCAGAAACTACCACAGCGTTGTGAATGAACTATATTCAAATACAATTTTTAAAAGAGAGAAAGGCAAACAAAATAAAAGCATAAAAGTTGTGAAAGCAATTTTAAATATTCATTTCATGTCATAGCATTGTTTTTAAAAAATCAGGATTTTTGATACAATGTTCAGTTGTTTATCCTTCAGGGTTTGTGCTATTCATATGAATGGTGAAAATGTCTGTTAGTACTTCCATATCCTTTAACTTCAAAATAGAATGATTCCAAACCGTTGAACATAATACGTTTATAACTGCAAAAATTCTAGGGAGTGAGGTGTGAGATAGGATCCTAGAATAGGATCAGAAAGGGTGAGTTTTATTAACTGTTTTTCTCTTAATCCAGATTTATCAATTTTAACCTCACTGTTCCTATTATTTGTATTGGTACCTGTGAGATTAATAATACAGAAGTTTATACTATCTAGATAGATTAATAAGTATCTAATACCAAAATTTCACCTATTTCTGCTTTACTGACTATGCCAAAGTCTTTGACTGTGTGGATCACAATAAACTGTGGAACATTCTGAAAGAGATGGGAATACCAGACCACCTGACCTGCCTCTTGAGAAACCTGTATGCAGGTCAGGAAGCAACAGTTAGAATTGGACATGGAACAACAGACTGGTTCCAAATAGGAAAAGGAGTACGTCAAGGCTGTATATTGTCACCCTGTTAATTTAACTTATATGCAGAGTACATAATGAGGAACACTGGGCTGGAAGAAGCACAAGCTGGAATCAAGATTGCTGGGAGAAATATCAATAACCTCAGATATGCAGATGACACCACCCTTATGGCAGAAAGCAAAGAAGAACTAAAAAGTCTCTTGATGAAAGTGAAAGAGGAGAGAGAAAAAGTTGGCTTAAAACTCAACATTCAGAAAACTAAGATCATGGCATCCAGTCCCATCACTTCATGGGGAATAGATGGGGAAACAGTTTCAGACTTTATTTTTTTGGGCTCCAAAATCACTGCGGATGATGATTGCAGCCATGAAATTAAATGATGCTTACTCCTTGGAAGGAAGGTTGTGACCAACCTAGATAGCATATTAAAAAGCAGAGACATTACTTTGCCAACAAAGGTCCGTCTAGTCAAGGCTATGGTTTTTCCCGTGGTCATGTATGGATGTAAGAGTTGGACTGTGAAGAAAGCTGATCGCTGAGGAATTTATGCTTTTGAACTGTGTTGTTGGAGAAGACTCTTGAGAGTCCCTTGGACTGCAAGGAGATCCAACCAGTCCATTCTAGAGGAGATCAATCCTGGGTGTTCATTGGAAGGACTGATGCTAAAACTGAAACTCCAATCCTTTGGCCACCTCATGCAACGAGTTGACTCACTGGAAAAGACTCTGATCCTGGGAGGGATTGGGGGCAGGAGGAGACGGGGACGACAGAGAATGAGATGGCTAGATGGCATCACGGACTCGATGGACATGAGTTTGAGTGAACTCCGGCCGTTGGTGATGGACAGGGAGGCCTGGTGTGCTGAGATTCATGGGGTCGCAAAGAGTCGGACATGACTAAGCGACTGAACTTAACTGAACTGAACTGAATACCAAAATTTCATAGAAAAATTGTCTTGAAATAAATATGTTTATACTTACCTAGATAAAAGCAAGGGAAAAACATAGAGTGTATGTTTTAGTCTAAAATAAATGCTTAGAATTTTAATAAATCATTCCTTTTGCATGTTTTATTTCTCTTTTCTCTTAGTATTCCAAATATATTATTTGAATTTTACTTTGCTGCTGCTGACCAATTTCAAAAATAACAGCAAACCCTATGACCACCGATTATGCCAGACTCTAGGCAACCTTACCCTTTGGTTCATTTTAATTAAAAAAAAATTAGTTCGGGACAGCAAATCAGGCTGAAACTAATAGCAAAGACATATAATTTTCTTAAATATTTTGCATATCTATAGCCTATAAATAGGCTGCATGCAAAATGTGGCTCAAAAATTACACAGCTTCAGCTTTATTATCCTTCAGTAATCATGGAAATGATCTAATATATTTAACCTGAAAAAATGTTTTATATAAACTTTGCATTTTTTAATGCTTTGTTTTGCCTCAAAGCATCAGGAGTAAGCACAACAACATAAATTCTAGTTGCTACATTTGAGTGTTGTTGAAGTAAAATGCATGTGTCTATGAAACTAAATGTAAATAAGTCAGACTTTCCTGGTATTATGCTCTAGTCTGTTGCAGCGTTTAAGGTTATAATCTTTTCTTAAACCACAGAAAGTCTAGAGAACTTTTCAAATTCTAATATATACATATATATATATATATATATATAAATGCTTTGTTATCAAGCATGGAGTGAGTGTTTTTGAGTCCAGAGATATTTTTTGGATGCGTATTCCTGGTCTCAACCCTAATGCTTCTGCTTGAATAGCCACTGCACATAGCCTGCAAACAGCAGGCATGTTATACAGGTCTCCACTGGTACTCTTGTTCAAGACCCAGCAAATGTTAGGGCCAGGGCTGCTCATGGGGATATCATTAAAAGAGTAAACCTAGGGGTGATTCATGGTCATTATCCTGGCTAGAAATCAACTGCACTTGTCTAGTGAATGGGCCCTAGAACAACTTACTTAGGTTGATGCTACAGGTTACACATGCCCTTTTTCCCACGTGATTCTTGACTTAAAATTCCAAATTATATTAATACCTAGTTCTAAAGCAGACCATGTGACATTGTAGAATTTGCTCCACTTACAGCCGAATGGCTCCACATCATAGCCATGCCTATGTGCAGGTCGCAGAAAACTTAATGAAGGAAACAGAGAAACATATGCAACGTCTTTATGACGTCAGAGACTCCAGCTTCAGTTGCGTCCTCATTGCTGCTAGTTGACTTGTCTTCATTTTCACGGCTGGTCCTTTCACATTCTACCCATCAGTATATGAAAACTTTTTCTCACCCCTTTAAATTCCAATTCTTTTGTCCCATCCCTCAGTCTTAAGGAGGACCTTCCTTCCTAACAGTTGCCTCTAAGAATAAGAAAACAAGTATCAGAGGAGATACTGTCAGATTCTCTAAATAAAAATAAAGCAACCGCATGGTGTGCCACATTTCTCCTTCTGAACCTCAGTACTTCACGCGTTCAGAAGGGCTCCTCAAGCTGCTAGATTTTCAATGATCTGTCTCTGCCTCTGCCTCTTTCTGTCTCGTAGTTCCTTTCATTAGTTTCTGGCATCAAAAGAAAGATTACAAAAACCTCCTTTCAAGCTCCATACTCCACAGAGATACCTGTACAGGTTTCCTCTTTCTGTTTTCCAGCCTGCCGTTTACTCTTCGTGCACTGCACACTTCTTCCTGTCTTAATCTGTAGAAACCACTCTTATCTAAGGCACCAATCATTCCTTCTTAGCTCCCACTTTATACCTCATTTGAATTTTGACAGTATCCATTCTGTCTTCTGCTTTATTTTTCCTCTGCCATCTTAATATGTGTACACTTTGGAAATCAATTCTGTGTGCTCTTCAGATCTCAGACATGCTCTCTACATAATCTCATCAGTCACATATACAACTCTAGTTACTGACTACAGCAAGAGTCAGCAAACAGGTTCTGTAAGGAACCACAAAATAAATATTTTAGATTTGCAAGTGATGCGATCACTGTCTCACCTATTCAACTAGGCTCTTGTGGTATGACAACAGACAATACATGAATAAACGTATATGATGTGTTCTGATAAAACTTTATTTACAAAACAATTGGCAGGCCAAATTTGTCCTATAGGTAGTGGTTTGCACACCAGTGTACTATACCATGGTCATTCACAAAATTCATGAGCTTCAGAACTGAATTAGTGAAATAACTGGACACATGATTTTACTCATCAGCCTCATCTATTTCATCCACTGGGCTGGAAGCAATGATCTTACTAGATCATTCCTGTTTAAAAGCCTTCCACAGCTCCCAATCTGTACAAGCATTGAACATGTTTTATTCATAATTGCCACCGTTTCCTTTAGATCTAACTGTTGTAATTTTTATCTTTCAACCTACTCTTGAATAATAGCAAGGATCTTTCTTATCTATTGACTATTTTTAAGAATTTTTCTCTGTTTTCATTGAGGGATCATTGTGCTTTATTCCTTTTTTGTTTGTTTTTTAGTCTTAGATTTGGTTTTTGGTTTCTCAATTCCTTATACCTACCTTTGCATATAGTGACCATTTAATAATTTCTTTGCAAATGAAAAAAAATTGCTATACCTTTTATGGAAATATTTAACTTTTGGAAGGTCATAAAATCTAACGAACTCACAAAAAACACATTGCGATTAAGCTGCAATATTTACCTTGCAATTAATTAAGGGTGACACTGGAGGTTGAGTTCCTAAAGATACTTATGTAATTGTTCATTATTCTGTCTTAGAGTATACCTCTTTATGTAAAAGTTTTTAATATTTTAATTTAATTTTAATAGTTAACACAATTTTTAACTCAGGCATAGAATTTAAAACTATTTGTTATTCTTCTGCAATTTTTACTGGGAAATATAAGAAACTTGGCATTTATTCATTAACTATGCAGCTAAACATATAAATTAATTTTCATCTTCTGTACTGTCAAGCTTTAAAACCAAAACACCATTTTTTGTTTCTTTCTCACTGTTAAGAACATCTTAGTCTTATGTAACATCAATTGCTTGAATATTCAATAAAATAAAATGTGCTAATTTTTTTTTACTCTATAAATATTTTAAATTTATTATTGGAAGTTCAAATTTATGTTATCAATACAAATCTTCCAGGAATTTATAAATGTTCATAATGCTGGTACAATAAATAGCTACTATGTGTTCAGAATATTCCAGATTTCCATTTGTAATTTAACCTGTAACTTTGCTTTAAACCACATTTCAAAAGTGGTTAAGAGAAGGAGCCCATAAAACCTGGGTAATGTTGGCTGTCCAGCTAGACAGGTGTTTCCCGGTACAGTAACATTTAATGTGATCTAGGTTTTGGTTCCCAGGATTTCCCTAAATTTTCATTTGTCATGCATACAGATTGAATAGAATTGAGTATGCTAACATGCAGGCAAAGTCACAAGAGATTAACGTTTAAAAAACAGTGTATGAACATATTAATTTACAGTGAGAGTAATCACTGCTAGTTAAACTGGTTAATCTTGTTGTCTACTCCTCTTGAGAAAGAAACTTCATAAAAATAATACATGGTGAGCTTGAAAACTAAATGTGGGGAATTATTTACATGAGTTGAATGTTCAGTAAGACTAGGCCATGATGTACTGATGGATTAATACTAACAAGATGGTAGTCATCATCCAAAGAATAGACTGCTTTCTTAAGAGGGCACATAGTATTTTTTTTTCAACATTTGTTAAATTATACTGTGATTCCATTATACATATGTTCCTGCTATTTGCCTATAAGCTCTTCAAGAACCTTTAAAAATCTGCTTGTGAAATTGGAAAATAACTACAGGAATCAATCAATAAATGTTGGAACTAAACTTGATATTTCTTAGATGGGCTCATGAATAATAGTCTCCTGAATTCTTCTATACATCATATTATTTTAGGAATCCCCAATTTCATTTAGATATTAAAGAACCTGATGTTTTGGATTGATCCTTTTGAATTGTGGTGTTCGAGAAGATTCTTGAGGGTCCCTTGGCCTGCAAGGAGATCCAACCAGTCCGTCCTAAAGGAAATCAGTTCTGAATATTGATTGGAAGGACTGATGTTGAAGCTGAAACTCCAATATTTTGGCCACCTGATGCAAAGAGCTGACTCATTTGAAAATACCCCGATGCTGGGAAAAATTGAAGGCAGGAAGAGAAGAGGGTGAGATGGCTGGATGGCATCAATGACTCAAGGGACATGAATTTGAGCAAGTTCTGGGAGTTGGTGATGGGGTCACAAAGAGTTGGATGTTACTGAGTGACTGAACTGAATTGATGTTTTTGAGCAAAGAAGTATTTTTATACTGTTTATATCAAAATTTCAATAGCATATTTAACCATGAGATCATATTTTTATTGGGCACCTTACAAATGGAGTTCATGTGATAATAAATTGGTTGGATCTGCCTCAAAGATATGCTTTTTAAGGATATATTTGCTTGTATTTAGGATATTTTGCAGTAATATAAAGTATTCATTTTCTCTTAAAAAATGAAATTGGAGATACTGAGTCCACAGTCAGCATGGCAAGAATTAGATGGGGCCAAATACTATCCACTTACAGAAAGATAATACGAAGAATAAAAATAATCTTTCATGTTCATTAGGGTTCTTAACACTCTTAATTATGCAGTATTTGTCCAGACTCATTCGCTAATGATACTGTTTGGTAATTGTGTTTATGACCCCTATATTTCAGCGATGTCAGATTACGAAGTTTTTCACAGCCCTAGATTTGTGAAACAACGCAGTAGGTAATCGCTAAGACTTCTTAAGGCACTAAAGATACAGTAACTAAATAAAGCTTGAGTTTTCTTCAATTAGAAATTATGGCACCCTCTCTAAGTCTAATATATATTTATTTTGCCTGGACTGTAAAACTAGGTTGATCTTCTCTTTGCAAATACAGGGAAATAATTTTTCATCAGAGAAACCAAAAAGGATGGAATTCTGCAGGGAGGTCAAGATAGAAATATGCTGTACAATGATTGAGGATCCCAGAGAAACTCCCCAAGACAATTGCTCAGATTTCTCTTGTCAAGGAGGTTTGGTATTAGGTATTAGATAAGTACTTTGGTTTCCCTGGTAGTTCAGATTGGTGAAGTGTCTGCCTACAATGCAGGAGACACAGGTTCGATCCCTGGCTTGGGAAGATCCCCTGGAGAAGGAAATGGCAACCCACTCCAGTATTCTTGCCTGGAGATTCTCATGGATGGAGGAGCCTGATGGGCTATAGTCCCAAGGGGTCGCAAAGAGTCGGACACGACTGAGCGACTTCACTTTTGCTCTTGGCTTCAGAGAATAGAGGCAAATTATTAAGATGATCTTGGGCACATAGTTTTCTGTGTTACTTAAGGTTAGGATCAGAGGTCTCAAGCATGGAGGTTGGATACTTAGTAATTGGCTTTATGTTTGGTTATGATCCAGTCATGTGGGACATTGAGACTCTTAGGACTGTTGATTAAAATGCATATCATATCCAACAGCATAAGGAAATGTGAAGGAAATGACTGCAAGCATGCAAGAAAACGGAATAGTCACTGCACTATTTAAATAAAAATATATTGTGAGGTAAGTGGAATTGATTTGGTTATTATCCTTTTCTCTTACCTCCAGATAAATTTTGTTAAAAATCAGATAAGTGTTGCAGGATTAATTTGTTTCCTGTTAGAAAATGTGCTGTTCTAATTATGGAAATATTTTTCATAGTTCAGCAGCGGAGGTATGAGAGAAGACAGACTAAAAGATGAGCAAAGAACAGGCAGATACTTTGGAGGCAAATTAAATAGACTGCCCTTACATTTTCCATCTTTCCTGCTTATTTCCTTTTCGTCCTCTCCCTCCTCCCCTCTTTCCTGTTCCCTCCTTTTCTGTCTCCTTTTCATCGCTATTTCTTTGCTTCTTTTGTGTCCTTTATTTTGTTACACCTCTAAAGACTAGATGTTTTCTGTATGCCGGAACTGATCTAGGGCACTGCCAGTGAGACTGTGCCTCGCAAGCATTTAAGAAAGTATTAGAAATGGCATATTCAAGGCAGACCAACTGCTGTATACCTCATCTGTGACTTAGCACATGCAGAAAGGCCTCTGGTTAGAATCTAGGGACTGTTTCTTTCCATTTTATCTTTGGCTGTTGTGAGTGACCCAGAATTGTTTTTGGAAACTGAAATTTCCCCTGGGAACGCCCCATGCTCATCAAAGATGCAGGAAACTAATGTTTTCTGTAATATTAATCTCCGTTAATTATATATCTTCTCATAACTGTGACTTACTAATTTGGGTAAAGAAAGGAGTAAAAACGAGCATGTTTTCAATATTTCCAAGAATGGAATAGTAATTAATTTAAGCTGTGCTGTAGGTCAATTCAATAATTTAGTTTGAATTGTCACTTCTAGAAATAGTTCATTACTTTCAACAAAATTGAACTGTAAAGTTAGAAAAGAAATATATACATATTCATTAAAAAAGAAGGGATATTAGCCCTATGTGACCTTTGAGTTACATAAATAAGTACTCAAAAACAACAGATTTTTACCAGACATAGCTATATATGATAAAAGTTTATGGGTTATAGGGGGAGGCAAAGGAAACATTCTTGAAAGATAGAGATGGTTACATACCTGCCATAATCTCAGTTAAATCTCTCACTCCTTCCTTAATGATAGCTAAATTTGAATATATAATTATTGCTATTTAAAATTGGACTCATTTTTAATACTGAACTTTAAACTTGATCCAAAATTAAGAGATAATTATCCACTTGGATTGTATGAAATTTTATAACTGACCCTATTTTGACATAAACAATTGATAGATAATTAAGCATAAGCAATTAATGAAAGGCAATAATGGAGGCTTGCCACATAAATAATTATGACATAATTATTTTCAAATAGTAGTTTCTGATACTGAAGAACGTATTAAATTTAACATTCACAGATCAGTATTTCAATTTGAGGTTAGACTACCTTCAATCTCTTAAATGAAATCCCATATGATATATTAAATGTAATTTATATGCTATTATTAAATATTTAAAAACATAAAGCTTATTATATCTACTGTAATGAAGTTGAAAACATACAAGCAAGTCTTTGTTGCATTTGAACATCAATTAACTATGGATACAGCTATATATATTGCATGGAGGAAGTTATGATTTAAATAAATATACTTTAAAATTTTTTATTGAGGCAAAATTCACATAACAATAATAACCATTTTAAACTAAATAAAGTGATATTTGGTATATTCAGTATGTTGTGAAACCACCATTCTATCTAGTTCTACTAGACTGAATTGTTTCACCAAAATCACATTTTGGAACCATAATCCTCGATGTGACTGGCCTTTTAAGAAGTAGTGAAGGTTAAATGAGGTCACAGGGTGTGGCTCTAATCCAATCGGACTGGTATCCTTCTGAGAAAAGGCAGGTATGCCAGGACTGTGTATGCACAGAAAAAAAGGCCATATGAAGAAAGAGGGAGGAGGTGGCCAACTGCAAGCCAAGGAGAAAAGTCTCACGAGAAACTAATACTGCCTGCACCTGGATCTAGGACCTCCAGCTTCTAGAACTGGGAGAAATGCATTTTTATTATTAAGCTACCCAGCCTTTGGTATTTTGTTATGGCAGCCTCAGTGGACAAATACAAGTTTGAAAATATTTGCATCACTCTAATAAGAAATCCTATACCCACTAAACTGTTATCCCCTATTCCCTAGTCCCCCGTCTGTGGCAAGCACCTATATGTTTGCTATCTCTGTGGAGATACCTATTCTGGATATTTAATATAATATGAATATTGTATATAAACGTTTCTGTTTGGCTTCCTTCATTAACATAACTTTATGAAATTCATCATTGTCATCACATGCTTCAGTAGTTTTTATGGGCTTAACTGCGTCACTAAACAAGGTATGTTGAGGTCCTAATCTCAAACACAGAAGAATGTGGACTTATTTAAAGACAGAGCCATTGAGCATGTAATTAGTTAATGTAACTCGCTAAGAGCGGAGTAGACCCTGAAACCACTATGACTGCTGTTTCTATGAGACAATATGAAGATATGGGGAAAGAATACCACAGAATAAGAGTTGCCTCCCTGCTGTCTCAGCTGGTGAAGAATCCTCCTGCAATACGGGAGACCAGGGTTCGATCCCTGGGTTGGGAAGATCCCCTGGAGATAGGAATGGCTACCCACAGTATTCTGACCTGGAGAATTCCATGGAATGTATAGTCCACGGGGTCGCAGAGTTGGACACGACTGAGAGCCTTTCACTTTCAAAAAGAGTCAGAGACTGCAATTATGCACGAAAAGTCAAGGAATGTGAAGGATTTCTTGCATTACCAGAAGCTAAACAACCGGCATAGAAATGTTTCTCTCCTAGAGATAATGAGAGTGTGGCCTTGCCAACTTTTTGATCATTTCTAGTTTCTAAGATAGTCTGAAAATAAATTACTTTTGTATTAGGTCACCTAGTTTATGGTACTTTGTTATGGGAGCCTTAAGAAATTAACCCAGACTTTGGCACTGGGAAGTAGTCTGCAGCTATAACAAATACCTGAAAACATGAAAGTCGTTTTGGATTTGGGTAACACTGATGAATTCTTCTACTTCATTGACTACACTAAAGCCTTTGACTATGTGGATCAAATAAAGTGTGGAAAATTCTTCACGAGATGGGAATACCAGACCATTTTATCTACCTCCTGTGAAATATGTATGCAGGTCAAGAAGCAACAGTTAGAACTGGACATGGAACAACAGACTGGCACCAAATTGGGAAAAGAGTACGTCAAAGTTTTATATTGTCACCCTGCTTATTTAACTTATATGCAGAGCACATTATGCGAAATGCCAGGCTGGATGAAGCACAAACTAGAATCAAGACTGCCAGGAGAAATATCAATAACCTCAGATATGTAAATGGCAGAAAGCGAAGAGGAACTAAAAAGCCTCTTGATGAAGGTGAAAGATGAGAGTGAAAAACTGGCTTAAAACTAAACATTCAAAAAATGAAGATCATGGCATCCAGTCCCATCACTTCATGGCCAATAGATGGGGAAACAATGGAAACAGTGACAGACTTTATTTTTGGGGGGCTCCAAAATCACTGCAGATGGTGACTGCAGCCATGAAATTAAAAGACACTTGCTCCTTGCAATAAAAACTATGATAAACCTAGACAGGATATTAAAAGGCAGAGACATTACTTTGCCGACAAAGTCCATATAGTCAAAGGTATGTTTTTGCCAGTAGCCATGTATGGATGTTAGAATTGGACCTCAAAGAAAGCTGAGCACCAAAGAATTGATGCTTTTGAACTGTGGTGTTGGAGAAGACTCTTGAGAGTCCCTTGGATAACACGGAGATCCTACCAGTCAATTCTAAATAAATAAATCATGAATATTCATTGGAAGGACTGATGCTAAAACATAAGTTCCAGTGCTTTGGCCAAGATGTTCAGAGTCAACTAACTAGAAAAAATCCCAATGTTGGGAAAAATTGTAGGCAGTAAGACAAGGGGATGACTGCAGATGAGACAGTTGGATGCAATCACTGATTCATTGGACATGAGTTTGAGCAAGCTCCGGGATTTGGTGAAGAACAGGGAAGCCTGGCATGCTGCAGTCCGTGGGGTTGCAAAGAGTCGGACACAATTGAGTGACTGAACAATATCAATGGTGCTGAAAGGAAGAGGTTTGAGGTGCATTACAGGAAAACACTTAGATTGATTTGAAAGCACTGTTCATGGAAATTTGGATGTTTATTTCACTAGTAAAGGCTCAGGAAGAAAAAAAAGAATGTTGTAAAGGAAGCTTCTATCATCTTAGAAAATACATCCATTATAGTGAACAGAATGTTCTAGAAATATGAAACTTAAAAGTGCTTCTGAAGAGGCATCAGATTGCAATGAAGAACATGAGATTTGAGACTGGAGGGAATATTGTCCTTGTTATAAGTGGCAGAAAACTTGGATGAATCATGTTCAACAGTTTTGTAAAAAGTAGAATTTTTGCTTGATGAAATTGGATATTTTCCTAAGGGGATTTTCAAGGAAAAGTGTGAAAGGCGTGGTATGGTTTCTCCTTGCTGCCTATAGAAGAATGTGAGAGGAAAAACATGAATTGAAAACGTACCTGCTAAGCAGAAAAGGATCTTCACTCGCTGCCTTCTAACATTATCAACCTATTTAGAATACCTTGATCTGGAGGTGGGGGTAAGCCTGTGACTGGACAAACATCAGAAAAAGAGATGGTGTGTGACTTATGGATTCAGCTGTCCATCTCAGCAGAAGGCAGGAATAGATGTACGTCTACCCAGGAAGAATCTGTGGAGAGTCCTTGGGTAGTGGTGTGGATTCCCACAATATCCACAGAATATAAGCAAGGGGTGACCAAGATTTCTGAGGATTCTGTATCAGCAGAAACACTGCCAACTCATGGGAAGGAGCAGAGGTGGATGAAATAAATGAAGACTAACCCTGAGGGCACGGATTCCCAGAGCTGGGTGAACAGGACCTTCTTGATTCCAGACTGGAGCCACCGGCGAGGACGAGGTCACTTGGCTGCATCTTCACACTGCTTACTCCTGTGTGTGTGTGTCTGTGTGTGCGTGTCTGTGTGTGCGTGTCTGTGTGTGTGTGTTCTCACTTTGCATCTTTCTTGCAAGGATGACTTTTACTCTCACCCAGATAATCCCAATTTTTTCTTAATTCAAGATCTTTAATCATATTTGCCCAGAACAGACTTTTTCCCCCAAATGAGGTGATATTTATAGTCTCCAGGAGTTAGGAAATAGACAAATCTTTGGGAGCCTTTATCAGCCTACTGCAGCTGGATTTCACCATTAAATACATTTTCAAGAAGGACAAATAAATATATACTACATGGGTTCTAATTTAAGTATAAATAGCTCCTAATGTTCAAGTTGCTTTTATCACTAAGTCATTTGTTTTACAGTTATTGGATTGAATAACAGCTTCATTGGCTATGTCTTTGAAGACCCATGAAAGTTAAACCCTGGCGTGTACTCTGACAGTGACTGTGGCAGTAAAAAAACTAAGAAGATCTCAAATTTTGTCCTTTCAAGTTTTTTGACTCATATGTGTATATATTATATAAAATACATATTGTGCTTAAGATAAAATATTACTCAAAGCTTTTCTCTCTTGCTGGAATCTTTTACAATATATGTCTACATATCTAACAGCTATCTCTACATAGAAATAGATTGTATTTACTTTTATTAAACAGAAGTTCTTGCATTCTAAGATTTAGGTATTCACTTATAAAAGTTTTTATATATTCTCTTTAAATAATTCATTATATCTTTCATTGTATTTTAGAAAAATTATTTGCTTCACATATTTTATTGTCTTCTCAGTGATGCCAATTATTTCTTTATAGTTTGCATTCTTAATGACCATTCCTCCTATACACTTCATTTGGTTTTTTTTCCCTCATGCTGCTCTTCCTGTCACTAATTTCATTTCAATAGGATCTATTTTACATTCCACTTATTTACAAAAGTATTTATTATAAAGCTCATTGTAACTACTAGGCTTTTTACTTCATTATTTTTAACTTATTGATTTCTTGTAATTTTTTTTATCAATGTTTAGAGTCTATATTGTGCTGTATGTGTTTAGAATATAGAAATATTTTGAAATCTCTTTGTTTACAGGTGTATCTTGCACATACTCTTCAACTGTCCTCTTCATGCTATATTCCTTTCATTTAGTGGAAGGAAATTTATAATCTCTGGGCATTCTATCTGGAGCACTTTATTAGTTATTTTAAAATGTAGATCATTCCGTTTGAATCTTTTACCTTCTTTGGAGTTACTATAAAAAGGGTGTTCTAAGCACACACTAAGCGGTAGACGCGGCAGCCGGGATCGGCAACCTTAGAACATTTACTCATAGATTTTATCTCTTGTTTTTCCTCAGATTTCTTCAGATAGTAGCTTTTTTTCGCCTCGGTTAGGACTATGTCCTGGATAGAAAGACACTTAAATAACTGTCCCACACTCATCGTTATATCAGTAAGAACTGTTGATACAGGAAAGAAACTTCTGAGTACTTCAACCTCATATACACCTTGTGTGGCAGCTTGCTTTTAAGTAGCATACATACAAACAGACTCACTTTTTTTAAACAGGTGACTAATGAAACAAGTCTTATTACTTCCAATTCTTGTTCCACATTTGGAATGATATATGAAATAAAATCCAACAGTGAAAGAAATCTGCTTAGGAAGTATGTTTTTAAAATTGTGAAAATGCTTAGCGTGGCTTTTATAGTCCCTTATGTGTGTTGGTTGAGTGGCCCCCAAATAGCCTTTCCCCTACCTGGAACTAAAACAAAGATTCGTCATTTCTCTAGTAACTGAAAAATCGTATGTCAGCCAAGGTCTAAGAGAAAAATTGATAATGCACACAAAAGGAGGATCAAGGAGAGCTTAAAAGGAGAGGCTATTTAAAGTTGTAGGCAAGGTTAGGAGGAATCAACAAGGTGTGAAGCTAGAATTAGTAGGGCTTGGCCCAATCTGAGGTCTGAGTAGCTTGGGGAGGAAGAAGTTGTCTGAACAGAGAGAGAGCTAGAAGGGGGAAAATACACAAAAGATGTTCTATCCAACATCCATTATCCTGCACAACTTAATGCCCAACACACACACACACACACACACACACACACACACAGAGTTAATGCATATGATAGTCTCCTGGGAGCAGAACATTGCCAGGAATGTGGACTGAAGATTTGAAGAGACAAACAGAGAATATACTACATACTCCATAGTACTAGACTGCCCGATGCATATAGTGAGTTAAAGTTAGGGAGAAGTATGAAGGCTCCCAAACCTGAAGTCACTATGGTTGAGGTCAAATAGATAATCTTGGGTTTGTTTTCTGGCAGGAGTAGACTTGGATGAGGGCTTCCCAGGTAGCGCTAGTGGTAAAGAACCCATGTGCCAATGCAGGAGACATGAGAGATGCGGTTCAAACCCTGGCTCGGGAAGATCCCCTGGAGAAGTGAATAGCTACCCACTCCAGTATTCTTGCCTAGAGAATCCCACAGACAGATGGAACCTGGCAGGCTCCAGTCCATAGCGTCATAGAGTCAGACACGACTGAAGTGACTTAGCACACTTGGAGACTTGGATGAACTTCTGGATTCAAACGTGTTAGCGTCTCTGTTTGGACAGTTTCTACATGAAGTTCTTAGAAAGTGTTATCAGCGTGTTAGATGATCTGGCCTACATGTGCATATCACGTAAAAATGAAAACACTATTTAAGCAAACGTTTATTGTCTGATCAAAAATATGAATAGGATGATAGGACTTAGTGGAAAGAAGAGCTAGGAACTCAAAGTCCTGGTTTAAAGTCAGAGCTCTGTGATAAACTAATCTGGATCCATGCACACATATTTCATCTTGTTGAGTCTCAATTTCTCTCATTTGCTAAAAGAGAAATTTAACATATCTACTACCTACTTAAGGAAGATTACTCCTGTACAGAATTATTGCAATACTAACTAATGTCTTAAATTAAAATTAATGTAAAATAAGCTAGATGACAGATACATGAAACATAAATAAGCAGTTCAATTGTAAAATAATATTCTACAGGAATTTGATGTAATTTACTAGAGATGTTTTTAAATGTCCTAGATAAACATACTTCTCCTGCAGGATACATTTCTATAAAAGGAGATTATCAAGTAATTTATATGACATTATATATTTCCAATATATGTGGTTTTAAAATCTTTTTTTATCCTTTCATTTTTTGTTAGCTGGAACCATGCCAAAAAGGACCTTTAAAAAGTGTACTGTGTATTGCTTATGAAGTATTTCAATTCTGTGAAATTATCATGTATTAAAAAAGACTGCTCAGTGCTAGAGTTGCTCTTATTTTTATGTTAGACTTCAGAAAAACTATTTGAGCAGAACAGAAAAAATGTAATTTAGAAGAACATAGAATATAATACAGTTTTGTAATATTTTAACTAAGTAATTTCCTTCACAAATCAGTTTATTGCAGCATTATTTTCAAAAGTAAAGTACTAAAAACATCCTGAAAGTCCATAAATAAAGAAACACTTGTCTAAATTATAGTTCCTTTACTCTGTGAAATAAAGTGATGTTTATATGTACTGACTTGAAAAGTCATCCAAATGGAGTAGTGAAAAAAGCATAGCAGAGTAATATATATCATGTAACTCAATTTTTATTAAAAATTAAATAAATAAAACTAATTATTAACTGGTTGTACATTTATATAAGCATCGAAAAATAAATGAAAAATCATACTCTTTATAGCATTGTTTGACTTTTATTGCTGGGAAAATTAATGGAGAAGGAGAGTAATTTTCCTCATACACATTGCATTGTTTGGAATTGTTGCAAACTGCATATATTGTTGTATAATTTTTGAACTCACAAAAATTATCATATAAATTAAACTGTAACGGTAGTTCAAGAAAGCACCTGAATATTTTGTAATGTCTGATTAGTATGTTTGGTAAATTACAAATAGACTATAATATTTGTCAGAGCATCTACAGGTAATAATGAATTTTTAATTTACATTGAGATACTCTGTTTTTTTATGCATGTGCACATGTATAGTTAAATTAAGAATACACATTAATATTTAGGCTCAAAAATACAGAATAAGAAGTGATTTCCAAGGACAGTCATCCACACCATATCATCACTGTGACCAGGAAAATAACAAAATAAATAAACAATACCAATAATTTACTTTCTCCTTTCTTTGCGTATGTTCAAAACCCATATGAACTTTCTACAACCAGAAATATTTAGGGGTGTTCAGAGGAAGCAAGATAATATTCCTTGCCTTATACAATGTAAAAAGCCTCTGAATATCCTAGCAACCCTTATCATTTTCATAAAACAAAGTTAACATCTTTAAAACATTTAATGTTACTTTATTTTTGTTAGAGCAGTGCTCCAAAATAATGTAGGCATATCATCACTATCATTGAGGTAAAGGTCTCATGGTGCCAGGTCAGCTTCATGCTTTGTTCTGGAATAGCATCATCTGAACACCTCAGGATATTGGCTAATCATTCCAATGAATATAAAAGTGTGCACTGCAAGCTTGGCGAAGATATATGTGAAAGGAAAATTTACCGTGTGGTTGAATTAACATCTGACAATATGATTTAGCAAGAAAAAAAATCTTGACGATCTCTGTAACATAGCAAGTGGGTTTCTCATTCTCGTCTTCAAGTAGTGGCATAGGTCCTTAAAATCAAGTATGCCAATAAAATACAGTGAAAGAGTCTGGAGGAGAGTCTTTCAGATCGCTATTCTTAGTTTTTCCAAAACCTGTAATAGGAATTCTCAACTATCTAGTCAAGGGTGCAGACACTGTAAGAAAATTCAGAGGGGTTTCCGCGGTGGGTGAGCAGTGAAGAATTTGCTGCTGAGACACGGGCTCGACCCTGGTCAGTTCCTCATGCCTGGAGCAACTGAGCCCGTGCACCACAACCGGGGGCCCCTGGTCAAGAGCCTGGGAGACACTGCTACTGGACCCGGCAGTCGGAGCGGTTCCGTGCTGCAACTGTTGCAGTCCCTGGGCTCTGGAGCCCGGGTTCCACCACCAGAGAAGGTGCCACGGTGAGAAGTCTTCGCACTGCGTCGAGGGAGTAGCCCCTGTTTGCCACAGCCAGAGAAAGCCCACACACAGCAACAGTCTCGGCACAGCCAAAGAGCAACTAACCACACAGATGGATAAGCAGATAAATTTGGGCACAAGGTTACCAGCTCCACAATAATCCCATAGAGAATTCTGCAGTAAGCTAGAAATTAGGACATTCAATAAACATGTCTGAGTTCACATTTAAACGTTTCATGTTCGAATCACTCCAGAACACCAACCAGCCTACTCTTCTTTTGATGAGGTCACCAGTTAGTCTTAGGATCTAAGAAACCTTGAGTGAAGACACAATTTGGACCAGAAACTGGTTCACATTGAGTGACATTATTGCTAGTCGTTCTGTGTGCTGACCTCTGTATTCTGCATCAGGCCTCGCTAGTTAAAACTGTGGTGCTGCTTACAATCTCTATTCAATAACTACACGTTATTGACAGTAATAATAACTCTTCTTCTAAGACAATCATTGATAATAAACATAGAATTAAATTATTCAAGTCTGTTTCATGATGCATAGACTAGTCAAAAAAATTTATATTCTTACTCCTTTGTATACTTTTAAACAACTATTTATGGATGTTCACTTTATCCCAGTCCTGAGTCTAGGAAAAGAAGAACAAAGAAACATAGAAGTTAAACTTAAGCCATGCTACCAAGAAGCTTTCATTCTAGAGTCAGTGATTGCAGATAAATTAAGTAGTCAAACAGAGAATCCAAGCAAAGAAAAGTGTAAGAGCAAAGGCCCTAAAGCATTTGCAAAATGGATAAAAAGGAGGCTGGTATTGATGAAATAGAATGATCAAGAAAGAATATGGTACAAAATGAGGTGATAAGGGTCAGGCAAGGGCCAGCCCATGAAAGATGTTTATTATAGGCTGTATAAAAATATTTGATGCTTTAAAAAAATCCATTTGGAAGCTACTGAAAATTCTTAAGCAGGAAAGTATTCATATCTGTATCATATTTTTGAAAGTAGTTGGGTAAAGTATTGTGACTATGATGGAGAGTAAAATTTGGAAGCAAAGCCTTAAGAGGGTATTGTGATTGTGAAGAAAAGAATTGAGAGCTGCTACAAAAAGGTTTCCCTGGTGGCTCAGACAGTAAAGAACCCACCTGCAATGCTGGAGACCTGGGTTCGATACCGTGGTTGGGAAGATCCTGGAAGAGGGCGTGGCAGCCCACTCCAGTACTCTTGCCTGGAGAATCCCCATGGGGAGAGGGGCCTGGCGGGCTGCAGTCCGTGGGCTTGCCAAGAGTCGGACACGACTGGGCACACCGTAATTGGAAAGTAAAGGGGACATTTTGGAAATAAATTTATAGGTAGAACTCTCAAAAGAATCAAGAAGACTGCCTTATACTTCAAAATTTTAAATGCCTGCTTTTCAAAAGACTTCATTGAGAGAGTGAAACACAAACCACTTGCAAATGACATACTTGATGAGAGAATTACATTGAAATATGTCAGCACAATCAAAGCTAAACAGTAAGAAAACAAGAAGCATTAAATAAAATTGGGTATCATTTATTTATTAGTGAATTCATAACTTTAACAAAGAATATGTACAAATCACAAATATGCATATGCAAATGCTAAGCATCTTTAGTCATCAGGAGAATACAAAACAAAACTGTGATGACACACCACTGTGTTGCTGTTTAGCTGCTAAGTCATGTCTGAATCTTTGTGACCCTGTGGACTGTAGCCCACAAGGCTCCTCTACCCACGGGATTTCCAAGGCAAGAATACTGGAGTAGGTTGTCTCTTCCTTCTCCAGGGGATCATCCCAACCCAAGGATCGAACCTGTGTCTCATGCTTCTTGGCAGGTGGATTCTTTACCCCTGAGCCACCTGGGAAGCCCACTATATGCCTTTAAAACTGGTTTATATTAAAAAGCCTATCATATCAAGTGCTGACAAGATGCAGAGGTTCACGACCTTGTAAGATTAATGGTAGGAATGTAAAATGTTAGAAACACTCTGGAAGACAGTTTGACAGTTTCTTGTAAATGCAACTTC
Source organism: Moschus berezovskii (assembly GCF_049115385.1). NCBI lineage: Eukaryota > Metazoa > Chordata > Mammalia > Artiodactyla > Moschidae > Moschus > Moschus berezovskii. Next base: position 6,131,285 of record NC_142467.1, on the reverse strand, counting down.
CATATGATCCAACTATTTCACTGCATATTATTAGCTCCCCAAAACAAAAGAATGAAAATTTGTCCACACAAAGATGTATACACAAGCATTCAGAGCAGCTTTATTCTGGTAGCAATCCTAAAGTTTAAACGACTTAAGTATTCATCAAAAGGTGAATGTACAAATTGTGCTATGCCGCACAAAATATTACTACTCATCAAAACAAAATATTTTATTTGATGCATGGAACAAAATGCATACATTTTAAAATAATTATGAATGCCCAACATAAAATTTCATAAAATTCTAGAAAATGCAAATCCATTTAAGTGATAGAATATTTCAGCAGTTGCTTGGAGGCAGGGATGAAAAAAGGCAGAGAGAGGTTGAGAAAGGGTAGGACAGAAATTATGAAGGGCATGATGAGGCTTTTGGGGTGACATGTGTGCTTATTATCCTGGTTGTTTGATGGTTTTGAAGCCATATATATGTCAAAACTTGTCAGATTGTACACTTTCTACATACCCAGTTTATTGTACATCAAGTTTGCTCTTAAGAAAAAAAAAACAAAAAACTGTTTTTTGCCTTCAGCCAAGGAGTAGATTAAGTTTGCACTTTCTGAAATGAGATAATACATTAAAAACAAATCAGTTGGTACAAGAAAGAAATGGAAAATTTTATTCCAACCAAAAATGAGGATTGTAACCTGGGAAGAGTACCTTAAGAAGCTCTGAAAACTGTTCCGCACATCAAAAGTCAAGGCAAGTAACAAGGTTTTGAGACACAGGGCTGTATATCAAATGATGTCATACTAATAATTTACACAATCCAGATCTCAGAGTCAGCTTGTTGTGATCCACATAGTCAAAGATGTTCGTGTAGTCAGTGAAGCAGATTTTGTTTTTCTGGAATTCCCTTGTTTTCTCTATGGTTCAAAGGATGTTGGCAATTTGATCTCTGGTTCTTCTGCCTTTTCTAAAGCCAGTTTGCACATCTGGAAGTTTTCAGTTTACTTACTGTTGAAGTGTCCCTTGAAGGATTTTGAGCATTATCTTGCTAGCGTGTGAAATGAACACAACCGTATGGTAGTATGAGCATTCTTTGACATTGACCTTCTTTGGGACTGAAATGAAAACTGACCTTTTCCAGTCCCGTGGCCACTGCTGAGTTTTCCAAACTTGTTAGTATATTGAGTGCAGCACTTTAACAGCATTGTCTTTAGAATTTGAAAAGCTCAGCTGGAATTCCATCATCTCCCTTAGCTTTGTTCATCGTAAGGCTTCCTAAGGCCTACTTGACTTCACTCTCCAGGATGTCTGGCTCTAGGTGAGTGACCACACCATCCTGGTTATCTGAGTCATGAAGGTCTTTTTTGTATTGGTCTTCTGTGTATTCATGCCACCTCTTCTTAATCTCTTCTACTTCTGTTAGGTCCATACCATTTCTGTCCTTAATTGTGCCCGTCTTTACATGAAATGTTCCCTTGGTATCTTCAATTTCCCATTTATTGTTTTCCAATATCTTTGCAGTGTTCCCTTTAGAATGCTTCTGACTGAGAATTAGAGAGGGACTCTCCCACCTTGTCTGATACGTGGCCTCAGGGATGATTAAGGCTGAGACAGGGCTCCTAGCAAAGTGGGAAGGGAAGTGGGCTTCCCTTTTGGGCTATGCATTTACTCAGCTATTCACAAAAGGAAACTGACCAGCCTCTAACCTCAACCTAAAAACTGGGTCAAGACAGCATTTTCAAAAACAAAAACTTCTATTACATTGCTTTCTCCTACAGCTTGCTCTGTCACTCATCTTTTCCAAATACTCATGATTTCTACTTCTTAATTTCAGGTTTTACCATATTCCAGCCCTCATATTCAGTTCTTTAATGCGTATCCTTTTTTTTTTCCCCAAAGTGAACCCATTCACTGTATATCCTTTGATTCTCTAACATGGAACAGGAAATCGGGAGGCCAGATTAAAATGCTTCATACATCACAAATGAACAAAACTCAAGGAAGCTAATTATAGTTTTTAACTTAGAAATCTTAGTTTATAAATACGCAACCTTGAAAAAAGAAAGTGGACTACAACGTGCCACTTTCCCCATTATTGTGGCAACAAATAATGATTCTACTTTATAATCTAGTGTTTGGATCACATCAGTTGATGGGCATCTTAACATATGCACTAAGCCCTGCATTTCCTTGCAGCTGTCATGTACATGCACATTTCTCCTTCCACTGTCAAGTAGCCCCAGACAACTGCAGCCACAAGAGGAAGCATACCCGGCCTTGAATTTCCTCAGTCTGAATGGCATCCCAGAGCTCTGCGTTTCTTCTCTCATCTAATCTTAAAAGCATCCCCTTGATCCTCATGCTGATAGCTGTTCCATTAGTGGATTGTCTCATTACTGCTAGAAACTTGGGATTCAGAGCAGATCCCATGACAATAGTGTCTAGCCTCTGTTATGTGACAGATGCTGCCTGAAGTAATTTATCCATGTATTTCTAATATTGACATCAACTCATAAAACAAGGATGACTGTGCCCCCTTTAAAGATAAAAACACTGAGATGAAGGTGATATCCCCTAGGTCACAAAACAGTAAAGGTAGAATTTTAATCCAGCATCTATATTTTTTCCACTAAGCCAAACTGATTATTTTATCCTTTTCAGTTAAACAGACAAGATCCACTATCTAAACTTTCAACCAATAGTTTTACAATCCTGTCTATTTATTAGTCAGTCACAGTTTTAGGAAAAATATTCCTATCTTTTGCAAATAAAATAAGTATTTAAAACACAGCATTATCAAACATACAGTCCTTTTGGGTCTGAGTTCATTGTGGAAGGATTTTGACAACATTTACAGTTTGTATTTATAGAAAATCCTCTGTTTATGCACACGCTTGACATATGTTATTTCCCCCCTCTTCCTTTACTGTGGAACATGACTTAATCATTTTGTTAGAAACAGAAATTTAAAGTAGAAAATGTATTGTGATTACATTTACTTTGGCAAATTTTTTGTCAAAACCACTAAATACTGACCGGTCTTTGGGCACTAAGCACTAGCAGTCAGTAAAATTCGGGAAAGATGTCAAATCAGACTGAGCGATGGTAAGTCATTCTAAGAAGATTTTCACTCAAATAGGGACGGCAAATCTCAGCTTCCTAGCCCTCTCGCCACTGTACTTCCACACCCTCTATACCCACAGTACAATTGACTGATTTATTAGAATCAGGATCATTAAAAAAATAATAATAAATTCATTTGAAAGCCAGGCATTGAAAGCCAGAAATACTAAAATGCAGTCAGATTTGAGTCATCCACCATCCCTTTGCCCAGTGCCTGAAGATGCTCTTTAAGGTAAACAATGAATATTGGTTAGCTTAGGTTCAAGTAAGACATTGGATACCCAGAGAAAAATAAGCAGGAGAGTGAATAAAGCAGTAGTCACATTTCTGAAGAATGAAATCAGTAGATTGCAAGTGACAGGTTCAATTACTGGTCCATGGACCACTGACACATCCGCCTTAAACTCTGAGGAATGGGCAGTGGGAAAAGGATGAATAACTCTTAAGATTTAGAGAAAATATGTAACCACTCAGGCAGAAAATTAGCAATTACATTTCGTGCCATCAGTAATAACTATTTCAACAAAGATCTTAGGTTAATGTCAGACTGTGTGACAGTGTATCAACCATTACACCTGTGTTCAATCAGCGTCCACATCCCTCAGTGCGATCCTGAGCTGTTTAGCTCAGATGTGGCTCCTTCAGGGATAAGCAAGATGGCTGACATCTGGTACAGAAGCATTCAAAAGCAATTTACTTCACGGTTTTGATGCTGACTGTTGAAAACAGAAAAATTCTGTAAAATTTGGACAGTTGTGGTTTGTCTTTTCAGGTTTTCCTTTATTTTTTTTCTGGTTATGAATAAAATTACAATTTTCACTGGAGATAAAGCTGAAAATTACATCAGTAAGAACTCTTTGTACTGAGTTTTTCAGATTTACAGTTACATGAAATATTATCTTTAATAAAAATCATGCATTCATGAAGCTTCTCATTTCTGAGTAAAGGACTAAAATAATAGATGACACATTTTTAAAAAGAGATAGACAAATGCGCACATAATTAATCCATCACTTCTCTCTTAATTTAAATCTGGTTTGACACTATAGAGCTAACTGGTAAGCTTTATTAGAAATTTGCATATGTATTGACAGGGATGATAAACGATTTCTCGCCAACAGATAAATATACTTAATTTGCTCATGAACTGTATTGTCTTATAGTTTTACTCCAAGAATAAGCTAAATAAAAATAATACAAAGAATCAAAAACAAAATGTAAAGAGGATTAAAGATGACTAGCAACCCAAAAAATGGCTAATTAGAAAATTGTAACAAAAAATCTATAAGCATATTGCTTAGTTGAGATAATAAATGGCCATGGTTATAACAAAAATTCTATTTGAAGATAGCGTTAATAAAATGTGATAAAGGAGAAATAAGCTGTTGCTCATGAATTTTCAAGTGCACAACAAGCTGTGCGTTGCCATCGTGGTAGTCACACTACTTATAACTTCTTAAAGTTCTTGTAGGTGAAAGTAAATTGACTTGCCACAAATTAAATTGGTAGCTGAAATTTATTATGAACTTGACTATTATAAGATTCATGTTATTGAAGCCTTATACTTAGAGATTTCTTAATAATAGTTTAAGTTGTTTCATATAATGCACTCATTTTAATTTGTTATGGCTGGTGTTGATTCAGTAATATATGTGTTCACACAGTATATATTATATATAATCACATATAATACCCACAATGCATAATATGATATCAAGAATGGCATGTTTATCAAGAATTGTCCTTGAAGTCAGAGAACCACCTGTTCACACATGTGTGACTTTCCTGTCTGACTCTAGAGAAGCATACACCCATAAATAATGATGATCATGACGATGATCTATTGATACACTACACGAAGTGCTATAGAAACATGGTATCATGCGATTACACAAGGAAAACCATAAATGAAGAAGGATTGGAAGGTATGTTGCCTTACTAAATAGATGTTTTTCTAAAAATTTATGTTTAGACCAATTATTTGTAATTCACAGACATTGTACATGATCTAAAAACCATTCTATTTAGATCATTTACAGGGAACATTAAAAAAGTGAATACTATTTATTGTCTCTTGTGTTACACTGATAAGGTCAGAATACATGTGTTTATATGTGTGTTCTCAAAGCAGGTACATCTAAACTGACTTCATAAATACAGATCCATGCCCATTGTGAGGGTGATATCTCAGCACCCTTCAACATGAATGGTGGTCCTCTAGGTAAGGAAGAGAACAGAGAATAAAATGCTTTTCCTCAAATGTAAGAATGCCACTGAGCGGTTTTATAGCAGCAGGCTTTCCTGAGCTCAGCACACTTCCTCCAATAACTGTTTGTCACCTGTGATTCAATGTCTTAGTAACGTTGTACATTGTGTCATTTAGTCTCAGCGTTGTCTCATTTCCCTTTTATTTTTTTTCCTCCTAACTCTTGGTTCCCAACATGATTCTGTCTCATCTAATATCCTATCAATGCTCAATCTCAGATAATTGTAATGTTGGAAAGGGTTTGAGTGACAATTTCTCATTAAGGTATAAATGATTGATCGATTCTTGTACTGTCTCTTCCGGGGCATTTGCATTTTAATAGAGGATAATTCCTTCATTCATGGAGAATGAGTTCTATAATAGTGTCATTTCAAACCAGAGTAATAGGACAGGGTGAGGGAAATTTGGATTGGGGAAATCTTCCTTATTCTTTGTCAAGATCATATTCAATTTCTCATTAATTCAAAACTTCACCCTACATCTTGAGTTCTAGCATCTCCAGAGTTGCTTTAGTCTTTCCAAAGCTGGAGTTATTTTCTGGAAGTAATTTAAACATGGGCACAATCACATTAATTCTTTCCCTTCACTGAGGTAACCTTAAGTGCTTAGGAGTCATACTTCGGAAAGTCTCTGAAGGAGACAGAATCAAGAAACGAAATAAAGTAAGCAAAAAATAACAACAAACAAATATATAGAGGCAGAGAAAGTGCAGTGAGACAGCCTAATCAGCCGTCCTAGCGGTGATATTTATAGACCTCCCAGCACTGCAGTAAATATTGTTTTATGCACATACACTATTCCTTCAGTCTCAAGGAGAGATGAGATTTCTAGGCACTCTCTTGCTATACAACCCTAGTAAATAAAATGTACAGTACTCCTAAAACTATCCCAGAGAGACATGGAGATCACATTGTAGGCATTCTTATTTTCCCTTAAAACAATTTTTATGAATTATAAATCACATATAATTCTGGGGAAGTGAAATACACATGAAACTTACTGACAACTTGGTTTTCTCTATATCACAAAGGACCAAATTTTAAATTACATTTTCTTATGTATCACCATATTGTCATTTCATTTATAACAAAACCACAACTGAGCAAGGGTAATTTTTTTAATTACAATATTATAAGTAGGCGGAGTCTATGTATATTGTCAGATTGAACTAAGATATAAAAGTCTAGTCAGCCAAATAGACACCCTAATATCTACTGGAACATTTGAAAAATGAATGCAGTTTCACCAGGTCTAAGAAAGTTTTAGTTAAAAAGCTAACACTAACCAGAGTTGTTCTTCATCCAGGTCATTGAAAAAGTCATGTCATCAAATTACATATAAATCAGATAAACTTATAAATATTTTGTTAGTAAGTAGTCTATCTAGAATATAATCTCAGATAAGTAGAGGTATTTCAGTTGTATGGCACCATTTAGAAAAATATAGACATTTTAGGCATCAGAATTTTGTGATTTACATAAACTTTTGGTAAACATTTTTACTAATATTTAGTGTTCTAAACATGTTCTAAATGTCTATGGGTTGACTAGAGTTTAGGATCATAAACAGCAATTTGTAATCCCTTCAAGCTCGTTTAATGATTTGCAGTTATTTACCTAGAGTGCTAAAGTCTGGAAAATGGCTGTTTCATTTTACATAGATTTTCTGGTGAACCTGAAGGTAATTTTGCTTCTCAGAGAAACTTTCTTTATATTTGTGATATCGCTTTAAAATAGAATGTCTAATATGAAACTTAAGTGCAAAAACTATATTTTAAAACATTTTGATTGCTGAAAATCCACCCATCGAATAATGGTGATATCAATTTAATAAACAAACAGATAAGTAGATTTTTATATTTCACTTGCAATACTTTGTGGACTCACTTGTATTACGACTTTTAAATAAATTATTCACTTTTAGAACAAACGTGTTGTGCTGTTCTAAGTCCCTTCAGTCTGAGTCCCTTCAGAGTCTCTGACTCTTTGTGACCCCGTGGACTGCAGCCTGCCAGGATCCTCGGCCCATGGGATTTCCTAGGCAAAAATACTGGAGTGGGTTGCCATTTCCTTCTACAGGGGATCTTCCTGATCCAGGGATCAAAGCCAGGTCTCCTGCATTTTAGGCAGATTCTTTACCATCTGAGTTACCAGGGAAGCCCTTAGGAAAAATACAGAAACCTTAAATCCTGATAGTTAAATTTTCCTTCCTTTCTCTCTATCTTATGGAAATAACAAAAGATCAGCAATTACTGGCTTAATATTAAGTACATTGTTTGCAATTTCATTTAAAGAAATGTCACAAGAAACTTTGAAGCATGACTGCAGAGTCATGTGAGGGTGACTGAGGAAGAGAGATTTTAAAAAATTTCTCCCTTTGGGTGAAGGAAATATCACTTAGTGAATAGCAGAAAAAGATTCTTTCTTCTCTCCTAATGCACACTATATTTTAAACAGTGCATTCAATTCAATTTCATTTGAATTAAAATGTCATTAATGAGGAAATAGTTGACCTGCTAACTACAAGAAACTGCTACACAGAGGTTAATCATGGTATATCTACCTCAATTCAGCTTAACAATTGGTCAAAATAAGTATTCTCTTCTAAGCAGTCAATTTAATTATGTTTTTTCAAAAAACTTAAGAATGTGCTCATCGCACAAATCTTCATGTAAAATTGGGTTATACTTAATATGTATCAAAGGTTGCATTATCTACTCAAGATAATATTGTGCTGACAGGTTTTAAAATATAATCATTTTTTGGTTTGTTTTAAAAATCAACTTTTAAAAAAAACAATCTTCTAAATTTATTTTTATTTAAAACAGTTTGCTCTCAAACATTTATTATTCTCAAATGTGATATTGATATTTTATAAGGAAAATATTCATGAGTATAGAGCAAACATTTTTTATGATATTTACTTAATGAAATTTTGCTTTAAGGTCCATTAAATGTATTTTAGGTATTTCTCACATTAAGATGATTGCTAGAGAAACAGGGATGTACAAGAACTATAGAAGTTAGTTAAGATTTGATGATCCTACACAGCAATTGTATAGTTTAGCAGTTTTGATTCAGGGGATCAGTCAAAGTTTATTTTATTAAATCTAAACTTAGAACTTATTTTGTTTTCCTTTTTCCTAGGGCTTCCCTGGTAGCTCTGCTGGTAAAGAATGTGCCGCAATGCAGGAGACCCTGGTTCAATTCCTGGGTTGGGAAGTTCCCCTGGAGGAGGGCAGGTAACCCACTCCAGTTTTTGGCCTGGTGAATCACTATGGACAGAGGAGCCTGGTGGGTTAGAGTCCATGAGGTCCCAAAGAGCTGGACACAAGTGAGTCAGAACAGCATAGCACATATATAACTACACTATAACCATATAATGCTGTATATATAGTTGCAGGTATATGGCTTGGCAATTCCTAAAGCCTTTGTATCTTAGTTCATTTCAGTCACTCAGTCATATCTGACTCTTTGCGACCCCATGGACTGTAGCACGCCAGGCCTCCCTGACCATCACCAACTCCTGGAGTCTACTCAAACTCATGTCCGTTGAGTTGGTGATGCCATCCAACCATCTCATCCTCTGTCGTCCCCTTCTCCTCCTGCCTTCAATCTTTCCCAGCATCAGGGTCTTTTCAAATGACACAGTTCTTCACATTAGGTGGCCATTGTATTGGAGTTTCAGCTTCAGCATCAGTCCTTCCAATGAATATTAGGGCCGATTTCCTTTAGGATGGACTGGTTGGATCTCCTGGCAGTCCAAGGGACTCTCAAGAGTCTTCTCCAGCTAAAAACAGTTCAAAAGCACCAATTCTTCGGTGCTCATCTTTCTTTATAGTCCAACTCTCACATCTATACATGACCACAGGAAAAACCATAGCCTTGACTAGATGGAGCTTTATTGGCAAAGTAATGTCTCTGCTTTTTTAATATGCTATCTAGGTTGGTCATAACTTTCCTTCCAAGGAACAAGCATCTTTTAATTTCATGACTGCAGTCACTATCTGCAGTGATTTTGGAGCCGAAAAAAATAAGATCTGACAATATTTCCACTGTTTCCCCATCTATTTCCCATGAAGTGATGGGACCAGATGCCATGATCTAGTTTTCTGAATGGTGAGCTTTAATCCAACATTTTCACTCTCCTCTTTCACTTTCATCAAGAGGCTCTTTAGTTCTTCTTTGCTGTCTGCCATAAGGGTAGTGTCATCTGCATATCTGAGGTTATTGATATTTCTCCCGGCAATCTTGATTCCAGCTTGTGCTTCTTCCAGCCCAGCGTTTCACATGATGTACTCTGCATATAAGTTAAATAGAAGGTTGACAATATACAGCCTTGACGTACTCCTTTTCCTATTTGGAACCAGTTTGCTGTTCCATGTCCAGTTCTAACTGTTGCTTTTGAACTACATACAAATTTCTCAAGAGGCAGGTCAGGTGGTCTGGTATTCCTATCTCTTTCAGAATTTTCCACAGTTTGTGGTGATCTCCACAGTCAAAGGCTTTGGCATAGTCAATAAAGCAATAATTGTATCTAGATGTCTTTTAGATTGGAAGATCTAGATAATGGAGAGAATTGGATGAACTCTCACTGTAGCAATGGTTGAACACATTTTGGTTCCAAGAACAGTTAATGATCAGACCCCAGCGTTGAACATTTCAGAATCCTCAATTAAAGAGTTTGTCTGTGTGTGTGTGTGTGTGTGTGTGTGTGTGTGTGTGTATGTGTGTGTGTTAATTGCTCAGTCATTTTCAACTCATTGTGACCCCATGGACTGTAGCCCACCAGGTTCCTCTATCTATGGAATTCTCCAGGCAAGAATACTGGTGTGGATTGCATGCCCTTCTCCAGGGTAATCTCGTTGATCCAGGGATCAAACCCAGGCCTCCTGCATAAGCTGGCAGCTTCTTTACCATCTGAGCTACTGGGGAAGCTTAAGCAACAAGATTCTACTGTATAGCACAGGGAACTATATTGAATATCCTGTGAAAAACCATAATGGAAAATAATATAAAAAATAATGTACACATGTTTAAAACTGAGCCACTTTGCTGTACAGCAGAGATTGACTCAACATTGTAAACCAAGTGTATTTCAGTAAAAAATTAATAAAAATAATTTTATGTGTTCAAAGTATACACTGGAAAAACAGAAAGACTAAGGCACAGACAATTGTTTACAATTGCATAAAATATAAACATTATTTCCATGACCTATTTTTGGCTCTTATTTTGTATTTTTGCAATGAAGATATTTGATGAAGACAAAATACTTTGCCAATTGCTAAAAACCAAAATAATGGTGAAAAATTCTCAGTCAGTATTTGAGTGCAAAAAAAAGAAAAACATGGTTGAATGAACGTATGTCTGGGCCATTTCAAAGATAGGTTAAAACTGCTTAGGAAAAGATTGTTTTGTATTATGACTACAACATCAATCAATGCTTCATTTACCAAGCACACTGTCATTTAAAATTTAGTTTGTGATTTTCTCTTTGTATTAAGCTGGTAAAATATTGTCATATTTGAAAAGATCATTTTTTAATCTTCTTCCAATACAATGTGCATCAAATTCCTTAGAATGCTTAGAGTCTTTGACCAAATATTTCCTTCTCTAGGGAACCTATCTTAAGATGATTTAAAAAAGTATATGTGGGGTATTATTATTATAGGATGTTTTCAAATGTTAAGCATTCAGAAATAATATACTGGGGATAAATAATTTAGAATACTATACATCTATAAGATGAAATAGCATTAAGGCTAATTAACTTATGTTTAATAGTGTATTGTATGATGTGATGTCATGGTACCACAGGCTGGGTGACTGTAAGAGCAGAAATTTATTTATCACAGTTCTCAAGTCTGGGAAGTACAAAATCAAGCATGGCAAGACAAGTTTGATTCTTAAGCGTTTTTCCTTGGCCTGGAGAGGCAGGCGTCACCTCGCCACGTGCCCACCTGGCCTCTTATTCAAGCGTTCTCAGAGACAGTGAGGAGAGAGGAAGCTCTGAGATATCTCTTAGTAGAAGGACACAATTCCTATAAGAGTCCTGCCCTCATGACCTCATTTAACCTAAGTTACTTCCTAAGAGGCTGCATTTCCAAATATATCTCTTAGTGTTAAGGCTTCACTATTAGTATTAGCGGGGCAAGGATCACACAGCGTTCAACCCATAATACAAAGAAAACGTGTCTGTATAACATTATGGGGACACTCACTAAAGAATTTAAATACTCTGTTATCTTGCCTTTATAAGTACTAAATTATTTTTACAGAAGGCAGAAAAGCTAGTCAAAAATCCACCAGTCATAAAGGGTAGCTGTCCACGGATGCTGTTATTTATTGGGGCTTTTGTTTTCCATTTTCTAGTTATAGTAGTCTATATTTTAAAATAATCATTATGTGTTGGTGTTTGATAAAAATATTTCAGTACCTGTGAGATATTAAATGAGGGTCAAATGGAATAAAATGAAATAAAGTATATGAAAGCATCTTTGATAGTGTTTTAAGTACTCGAATAATTCCTTATAATTTTAATATATTTGCTGTGGTAGAAAACCCTCCTGCCAATGCAGGAGATATAATGAGACACGGGTTCAATCTCTGGGTCAGGAAGATCCCCTGGAGAAGGGCATGGCAACTCACTCCAGTATTCTTGCCTGGAGAATCCCACAGACAGAAAAGCCTGGCGGGCCACAGTTCATAAGGTCACAAAGAGCTGGACATGACTGAAGTGAGTGAGTGATGTATAGGGTACCAGAGGGTCATTCTATTTTCATTGTGTTAGCCAGAAACTACATATCATACTGAGAAATGATGAGGAGAGTTAAAAAGCTATGATATGCTTAGGCTACATGGGTGGGTACTCTAAAAGCAGAAATCTAATGTAAACTGATTATTTTAGAAACATTTTAAAACATTCCCAACTCTTAGATAACTTGTCATAGGAGATAATCCATTGTTTTCTATAGTACTTTAACAATCAGTGTAATTATGTCACATGACTTATTTTTCAACTACTTATTGAGTAATTTCTATTTTTCAGAAAATACACTCAGATCTTTGAATACAAAAATCTACTGTCCTCTGAAGAATCACTACTAAGTGAAATAAATCATTTTTTCAGGATGATAAACTCAGGCAAAGAGAAAGGATTTAGGATGAACAGCATAAATGGCAGATAATTTAGCAATGTTTAATAAAGAAAGGGATACGTAAACTAGGTTTTAAAGAGTAAGTAATTGTAACAGCAGTCACAAAAACAAAGGTCAGGAGACACAAAATGGGAAGATGTCAACTAGACTAGGAAGGCCACACATTTACCGGTAGGGACCCTGGAACTTTCGTAACAGTGTCTTCTGCAGCACAGGAAGTATTGCAAGACACTGCCAAATGTGAGCTCAAAGACGATCCTATCAAAATGACAATCTGGATACAAATAACTTTAGTTGCTCGCTTAGAAATTATTGGTAATTTATCCCTCTGATTGTCCTAATGTCCTTTTCTCACTTTTCAAAATTTTAATTTTAAAATTGTTTGTATGTGCTTTATTAGAACATGGATACTTTTAATATTCTTCTTTTTTTTAAGGCTGTGCTATTAATCTGTTTTTTGATTATCAATGAGTGTAAATGAATTAAATAATAATCAAATTTTTAAAAATGAAAATTATCAATATTAAAACTGTATGCATCACACATTATGAAAAAACTAAAAAGAAATAAATGTAACTTTAACTATCAAGCAATTTTTTACTTTAGTGATACAAGAAAATTAACAAAGCAAAATCTTTTAGAGTAATCAAAGTTGTTCATGTGTAAAAGCTACAAATTTGTTGTCAGAATGGCTAGAAAACATAAGGGAAATATCAGCATGAGCTTTTCCAAAAATAATTTTAAAATAATAATTTAATAAAGTAAACTATATTAGAAATCAAAAATTTTAAACAAAGTGTGAAAATTTGAGTGAGGAGATTAGGGTCTAATGTCCCACATGGCATGGGAGGATTATATTGATGAAGTTTCTTCACAGATTTGCATCACTAGGATAATGCAGAGTGCATTATTTATTTTAGAAAATTCTACTGTAATTAAATACAAGATTATCCATTACATGTATAAGTCATAGGAGCACAACACAAGACAATAATTCCCCTGTAGAAATCAATGAAGAACAGGGGGAATGAGAAACATACAAAGTCTTCAACAAAACCTCTTAAAAGTGGAAACACAAAAGCTTAACAGATGTAGAACAGCTTTCAAAAGTATGGAGACAAAGCAGGAATGCTTTCAGTTCAGTTCAGTCACTCAGTCGTGTCCTACTTTTGAGACCCCGTGAACCACAGCACGCCAGGCCTCCCTGTCCATCACCAACTACCGGAGTTCACTCAAACTCATGTCCATCGAGTTGGTGATGCCATCCAGCCATCTCATTCTCTGTCGTCCCCGTCTCCTCCTACCCCCAATCCCTCCCAGCATCAGACTCTTTTCCAGTGAGTCAACTCGTCACATGAGGTAGCCAAAGTATTGGAGTTTCAGCTTTAGCATAAGTCCTTCCAATGAACACCCAAAAGTGATCTCCTTTAGAATAAACTCGTTGGATCTCATTGCAGTCCAAGGGACTCTCAAGAGTCTTCTCCAGCACCACAGTTCAAAAGCATCAATTCTTCGACGATCAGCTTTCTTCACAGTCCAACTCTCACATCCATACATGACCACGGGAAAAACCATAGCCTTGACTAGACAGACCTTTGTTGGCAAAATCATGTCTCTGCTTTTTAATATGCTATCTGGGTTGGTCATAATTTTCCTTCCAAGGAGTAAGTGTTTTTTAATTTCATGGCTGCAATCACCATCCGCAGTGATTTTGGAGCCCCCCAAAATAAAGTCTGACACTGTTTCCACTGTTTCCCCATCTATTTCCTATGAAGTGATGGGACCAGATGCCATGATCTTTGTTTTCTGAATGTTGAGTTTCAAGCCAACCTTTTCACTCTCCTCTTTCACTTTCATCAAGAGACCTTTGAGTTCCTCTTCACTTTCTGCCATAAGGGTGGTGTCAGCTGCATATCTGAGGCAATCCCAAAGAAAGGGAATGCCAAAGAATGCTCAAACTACCGCACAAAATCACTCATCTCACACGTGAGTAAAGTCATACTCAAAATTCTCCAAGCTAGGCTTCAGCAATATGTGAATCGTGAACTTCCAGATGTTCAAGCAGGTTTTAGAAAAGGCAGAGGCACCAGAGATCAAATTGCCAACATCCGCTGGATCATGGAGAAAGCAAGAGAGTTCCAGAAAAACATCTATTTCTGCTTCATTGACTATGCCAAAGGAATGCTTTAGAGAAGGGAATATCACTAAATCTCAGGAAAGAGTCAACCAGGCTGATTTCTCCAGGATAAAGGGCACGTTTTAAGAAGTAAAACGTAAAATGTTTATTTACAGCAGTGGAAATAGGATGTACCAACTGGCAGCAGGAGTTTCTAGGGCTCAAATTAGAAATGAGGAGCTGAGAACCTGTGCTTGAAGACAATCGCACAAGTGAGGATTTCCAGAAAGCAGCCTTGCGGTCTCTTTCCCTCTCTCACTATGTCTACAAGTGAGAAGAGACACACACTAATTTGCTCACAGCTCACACCTACCTGTTTCCATTTACTGGTTAAAAGGTATAAGCTAAATGAATTCACAAACAAAACCCTAGATCAGCTGAAAGCCTAAAACAGGGCTTTGGCACTTCCTTTATGCTAATCTGCTGACAAGAGAACTCTTAAGAGAACACAACTCCTTCAGTAACGAATTATCAAAGGAATCATACAGAATATATGCAAAGATATTGTAACAGCATATCCAAAATAGGCATAGAAAATCAAACATCAAGTAAAAATACTCGCCAGAAACCCAACAGAAGAATAGATGAAAGCTGCTCAGTTCAGTTCAGTTCAGTTCAGTCGCTCAGTCGTGTCCGACTCTTTGCGACCCCGTGAATCACAGCACACCAGGCCTCCCTGTCCATCACCAACTACCGGAGTTCACTCAAACTCATGTCCACAGAGTCGGTGATGCCATCCAGCCATCTCATTCTCTGCCGTCCCCGTCTCCTCCTGCCCCCAATCCCTCCTAGCATCAGACTCTTTTCCAGTGAGTCAACTCATCGCTTGAGGTGGCCAAAGTATTGGAGTTTCAGCTTTAGCATAAGTCCTTCCAATGAACACCCAGGATTGATCTCTTTTAGAATGGACTGGTTGGATTTCCTTGCAGCCCAAGGGACTCTCAAGAGTCTTCTCCAGCACCACAGTTCAAAAGCATCAATTCTTCGGCGATCAGCTTTCTTCACAGTCCAACTCTCACATCTATACATGACCACGGGAAAAACCATAGCCTTGACTAGACAGACCTTTGTTGGCAAAGTCATGTCTCTGCTTTTTAATATGCTATCTAGGCTGGTCATAACTTTCCTTCCAAGGAGCAAGCGTCTTTTAATTTCATGGCTGCAATCAGCATCCGAAGTGATTTTTAAAATCTTACTCATGAAATTGTTTTGACCAATAAAGTCAGAGTATAATTGGAGCTACAATAGCTTAGGAAAGAGATGGTGAGAAAATATAAGGAGAGAAAATGTGAGCTGTCTGAGTTTAATTTAAAAAAATTGAATAAAAAATGCAAAATAATCACATAATGTGATAGGAAATTTTAATGAAATATAGAAATAAAAAACATAAAAAGAAACATGGAGGCATAAAAGATAAAAGTAAATAACATAAAACAGAAGCAAAGAATTTTAAATTATCATAAGTACAATAATAAATATGTGGAAATAACACAAATCAAAGCATGATATACTGCTGAAACCATTATTGCAGAAACTGACAAGTATTTAGGTCCTATTTATTTCTCTGAGTAATAAATTAATTGTAAAAAGTAAACTGTAATAAAATTTTTGTAGCCATTACGTTCTATTTCTGGATCTGCTGAGATACGGAAGTTACCTAAATGTCCATCAAGAGATGAATGGATGAAGAAGATGTGGTTCATATATAAAATGGAATACTACTCAGTCATATAACATAACGCAATATTGCCATCGGTAGCAACATGAATGAGTCTAGAGATTATCATACTAAATCAAGTAAGTCACAGAGGACAAAAAATACTATGTGATGTCACTTACATGTGGAATCTAAAAAAAATTACAAATGAATTTATTTACAAAGAAGAAATAAACTCACAGACATGGAAAACAAACTTATGGCCACAAAGGAGAAAGAGAAGGAGGGATAAATAAGGAGCATGGGATTAACAGATACACACCACTCTATATAAAATAAACAACAAACATTTACTGTGTGTGTGTGTGCGTGTGTGTGTATAGTTGTTCATATCATTTTCTATTACAGGTCAGTACAAGATACTAAATATAATTCCCTGTGCTGTACATATTGCTGTACACTTGTATTGTAAAACAACTATTGTTGGTTTCCAGTCACTGAATTGTGTTCATCTGTTTGTGACCCCAGGGGCTGCAGCGCACCATGCACCCCTGTCCTTCACTACCTCCAAGACTTTGCTCAAATTCACGTCCACTGAGTTGGCTATGCTATCTAAGCATCTCAACCTTTGCTGCCCCTTTCTCCTTTGGCCCTCAATCTTTTCCAGCATCAGGGTCTTTTCTAATGAGTCAGCTCTTTATATCAGGTGGTCAAAATATTGATTTAAAAAACTGCAATTCTGAGCATTATTATTGTGCTGATAAAATATATTATGAAAGTAATATTTGGGAGTCAAAAATATCTGAGAAAACTCTCAATCCATCATATATTAATATGGATGTCTGAATATATATATATATATATATATACACTTAATCAGCTTTAGATCATCCAAGGATAATTTTTACCCTCTTTAAAATGAGGACAATATATATAATAAAATTGTGAAAAAGTATAAATGAAATAATTAATAACAAATTTTAATTTAAATAAGTTTAACTTCTATTATCAAAATTTCAAATACTGTATCATAATATTGATTTTTAAATAAAAGTTTAGATTATGCATAATATGCATACTTTTTGATTTTTGAAACAAAAATAAATGTAGATAAAGATTTTTAAAGTTATTCCAGATGGAATATAAATTATTCCAGTGAGTGGATAAAATTTAGAACAACCCTAACTGAGGGATGAGAACATTTTCTGTCCTTGATGATTTTATATTTAGTGTCTCCTTTTATCAATTGGTAAAAACCATAATAGCAGCACTTACATCATCTGAGTTGTACGTAAATGCAGAAAGATATGTCATATGCCTTAAAACATGCTGACATGTTTTTGAAATGGATATGACACATCAATACAGTATTTGAAAGAGATGAATATAAAGATATAGTCTTTGCATGAAAAATTGTTAATTCAAAACACTTAGTATATAACTTAGAGCATAAGAAAAATAAACAACAATTTTAAGATAGTCAGTGGTATTTCAATATTTCTTTGCTATCACAAAAATATCAGAATTTACTAAGCTGTAATAATACAAGGATACTTATTTAGAATTGCATAGTTCTTAGTATGGATTCCTTTGAAAGCAGACCATGAAATAAGGATTTGTATGCTATTGTATATTTGGCAGAATATTCATGCATTCAGACGCAAAAACAAAAAAGGAAGAGGAAATTGAAAACAAGATAGAGGACATATATCAATAAAATCATGATAATAAGCTTGTTACAATGATGGGCAACTGGAGACCCTCAGAATTCTTGTATCAGAGGAAGGGGAGAAGGCAGCACTGACCCATCAGTTCCCATTCTGTACTGATCAACTCCTCTGAACTTCCGGATTGTGCTTATACACAGCTGGTTGGCCTTGGCCCTCTGAGAAAGCAAAACAGAGAGACTCTACTATAATCATTTAGTGTGTGATACTGAAAATAGTGGGGGCTTCCATGATGGTTCAGCAAGAAAGAATCCTCCTACAATGCAGGAGATGTGGGTTCTGTCCCTGGGTTAAGAAGATCCCCTGGAAGAGGAAATGGCAACCCACCCCAGTATTCTTACCTGAAAAATCCATGGATGGAGGAGACTGGTGGGCCACAGTCCTTGGGGTGACAAAGAGTAGGACACAGCTAAGTGACTGAGCACTGAAAAATAATATCCAGGATTTTCATCACAGATGTACTAAATCAAATAGGCTGAAGGGATACAGCTGGTGTTATCACAAGCGTCTAATACACATATTTTCTCTATTATGCTGTACTTTTCAGTCAACACACGATTGCCATCCTAAGAGGCCTCACTATATTAATAGGAATCCAGTCAAAGTAGAATTCATAAATAAAAGTAATCTGGATATGAAAGATCATTTCAACCAATTTATTGTCAGAAAGTGGCAATGTTATGTATGTTTTGTGCTCAGTCCCTCAGTCTTATCAGACTATTTGCAACCTTATGGAGCCAACCAGGCTCCACTGCCAAGAATAATGGAGTGGGTTGTCACTCCCTACCTCAGGGGATCTTCCAGACCAAGGCATTGAACTGACATCTTCTGCATTGACAGACAGATGCTTTCCCACTGAGCCACCTAGGAAGCCCGATGTTATATATAAATATAATAATGCTTGGGGCAAATATGATAGAAGGCTTAAAATACTGTATTAGAAAGTTTTCATGAGGAAGATAGAATGCTTTTTTTCCATCTGTATAGCTAAAAGCATAAAGTTGAGGCAAATGTGTGGACATTAAATGGAGAAGGCAATGGCAAGCCACTCCAGTATTTTCTTGCCTAGAAAATCCCATGAACGGAGGAGCCTGGTGGCCTGCAGTCCATGGGGTCGCTATGAGTCAGACATGACTGAGCGACTTCACTTTCAATTTTCACTTTCACACATTGGAGAAGGAGGTGGCAACCCACTCCAATGTTCTTGCCTGGAGAATCGCAGGGACGGGGGAGCCTGGTGGGCTGCCGTCTATAGGGTCACACAAGTCGGACCCGACTGAAGTGACTTAGCAGCAGCAGCAGGAGCAGGAATGACTACACTATGAAATTTGTGTAATGATGAAATGGGTTAAAGTGAAGGTCGCTTAGTCGTATCTGACTCTTTGCAACCCTGCAAACCATACAGTCGGAGAAGGAAATGGCAACCCACTCCAGTGTTCATGCCTGGAGAATCCCAGGAACAGCGGAGCCTGGTGGGCTGCAGTTTATCGGGTCGCACAGAGTCGGATACAACTGAAGCGATTTAGCAGCATCAGCAGCAGACTATACAATCCATGGAATTCTCTAGGCCAGAATCCTGGAGTGAGTAGCCTTTCCCTTCTCCAGGGGAACTTCCCAACCCAGGGATCAAGAACAAGTCTCCTGCATTGCAGGCAGATTCTTTACCAGCTGGGCCACAAGGGAAGCCCAAGAATACTGGAGTGGGTAGCCTATCTCTTCTCCAGCAGATCTTCCTGACCCAGGATTTGAATTGGGGTCTCCTGCATTGCAGGCAGATTCTTTACCAACTGAGCTACCAGGAAAGCCATAATAACGAACTAGGAGCAGCCAGGGTTAATACATGTCCAATCACAGAAGGTTTTCAAACAGAGACTCATTGACCTCATAACTGTCAAAGATGTTTATAGCAGAATCAGCTGTCATGTTGGTGGATAGATCAACCTCTTATACATGCCATTTTCAACACATTATTATATAATTCTATAAATGTCAGAAGGAATTCATGCTCAATTATTATATTTTTCACTCAAAAATATTTATGAAGAGCTGTACTAGACACCAGTTGTCTGATGATGGGACAGAAATTTATTGAATGATTCTTAAAAAGATATTCCACACATAGTAAATACATGGGTTATCATTTCTGTGAAGGAAAATAACAGCAGAATGAAACTAGATCATGAAGCTTGGTTATTTAGAAGGTTTGAGGAAGTCCTTAAACAAGAAGAGAGCATCTAAATTCAGACCGCAAGGAAACCCAAAAGGAGACAGCCACAGTAAGAGTTGTCAAATTCTATAGGATAAAATGTTCTATAATTCAGGGTTTAGCACTCTGTGAGTCTCTATAGTCATATATCTTTATGTTGGCATGTCTAGCACCTAACCATGTGACTCAAATGCAATGTATTACAGGCATACACATTTCATGACAGTGTAAAATTATACTGACAATTTCCATTTAATAGCAATACAAAATTATTCTGCATAAAATAGAGGTTTGGTTAAAGCTTAATGAACCAGATAACTATGATGGTGTGGTCACTAACCTAGAGCCACATATCCTGGAGTGTCAAGTGGGCCTTAGGAACCATTACTACAAACAAAACTAGTAGAGGTGATAGAATTCCAGCTGAGCTATTTAAAATCCTAAAAGATGATGTGGTTACAGTGCTGCTCTCAACCAGTTCAGTTCAGTCACTCAGTCGTGTCCGACTCTTTTCGACCCCATAAACCACAGCACGCCAGGCCTCCCTGTCCATCACAAACTCCCAGAGTTTACCCAAACCCATGTCCATCGAGTCGGTGATGCCATCCAGCCATCTCATCCTCTGTCTTCCCCTTCTCCTCCTGCCCTCAATCTTTCCCAGCATCAGGGCCTTTTCTAATGAGTCAGCTCTTCGCATCAGGTGGCCAAAGGATTGGAGTTTCAGCTTCAACATCAGTAGTTCCAGTGAATAATCAGGACTGATCTCCTTTAGAATGCACTGGTTGGACCTCCTTGCAGTCCAAGGGACTCTCAAGAGTCTTCTCCAGCACCACAGTTCAAAAGCATCAATTCTTCAGTGCTCAGCTTTCTTTATAGTCCAACTCTCACATACATACATGACTACTGGAAAAACCATAGCCATGACTAGAAGGATCTTTGTTGACAAAGTAATGTCTCTGCTTTTCCATATGCTGTCTAGGTTGATCATAACTTTCCTTCCAAGGAGTAAGCGTCTTTTAATTTCATGGTTGCAATCACCATCTGCAGTGATTTTGTAGCCCCCCAAAATTTCCACCTCTTCCCTATCTATTTCCCATGAAGTGATGGGACCAGATACCATGATCTTAGTTTTCTGAACATTGAGCTTTAAGCCAACTTATCACTCTTCTCTTTCACTTTCATCAAGAGGCTCTTCTTCACTTTCTACCATAAAGGTGGTATCTGAATATCTGCATATCTGAGGTTATTGATATTTCTCCCACCAATCATGACTCCAACTTGTGCTTCTTCCAGCCCAGCATCTCGCATGACGTACTCCGCGTATAAGTTAAATAAGCACAGTGACAATATACAGCCTTGACATACTCCTTTCCCAATTTGGAACTAGTCTGTTGTTCCACGTCCAGTTCTAACTGTTGCTTCCTGACCTGCACACAGATTTCTCAGGAGGCAGGTCAGGTGGTCTGGTATTCCCATCTCTTTCAGAATTTGCTGTACTCAATATGTCAGCAAATTTGGAAAACTCAGCAATGTCCTCAAAACTGGAAAAGGTCTGTTTTCATTCCAACCCCAAAGAAGGGCAATGCCAAAGAATGTTCAAACTACCATACAATTGCACTAATTTCACAAGCTAGCAAGGAAATGCTAAACATTATTCAAGTCAGAATTCAACAGTACATGAACCAAGAATTTCCAGGTGTACACGCTGGAATTAGAAAAGGCAGAGAAACCAGAGATCAAATTGGCAACATCCATTGGATCATGGAAAAAGCAAAGGAATTCCAGGAAAACATCTACTTCTGCTTCACTGACTACCCTAAAACTTTGACTGTGTGGATCACAACAAGCCGTGGAAATTTCTTTACGAGATAGGACTATCAGACCACCTTTCCTGCCTCCTGCGAAACCTGTATACAGATCAAGAAGCAGTAGTTAGAGCAGGACATGGAATAAGAGACTGGTTCAAAACTGGGAAAGAAGTACATCAAAGTTGTATACTCTCAGCCCAGAATATTCACTGGAAGGACTGATGCTAAAGCCGAATCTCCAGTACTTTGGCCACCTATGTGAATAATTGACTCATTGGAAAAGTCCCTGATGTTAAGAAAGACTGAAGGCAGAAGCAGGGCATGACAGATTATGAGATAGTTAGATGGCATCACTGACTCAATGAAAATGAGTTTGAGCAGACATTGGAAGATCGTGAAGGACAGGGAATTCTGGCATGCTGCAGTTCATGTGGTAGCAAAAAGTCAGACATGATTTAGAAACTGCACAAAAACTATCTATTAAGGCAGTAAATAAATGTCCTGTGGAAAAGTTTAAAAATTCTCAAGGAAAATTATTTATTTTGTATTGTTATTTAAAATGTTTTTTTATATATATATATAATTAAATCCACCTTTACTAGTAGTTTCATCTCACATGCTGGCAAAGCAACACTGAAAATTCGCCAAATTAGGCTTCAACAGTATGTGAACCAAGAACTTCCAGATGTTCAAGCTGGATTTAGAGGAACCAGAGATCAAATTCCCAATATCTGTTGGATCATAGAAAAAGAAAGAGAATTCCAGAAAAAAAAAAAAATCTACTTCTGCTTCATTAACTACACTAAAGCCTTTACTGTGTAAATCACAGCAAACTGTGGAAAACTTTTCAAGACATGGGAATACCAGATTATCTGATCTGCCTCCTGCAAAATTTCTGTGCAGGTCAGGAAGCAACAGTCAGAACCAGACATGGAACAAAAGACTGGTTCCAAATTGGGAAAGGAGTACGTCAAGGCTGCATATTGTCAGATTGGTTATTTAACTTTTATGCTGAGTACAGCATGCGAAATTTCAGGCTGGATAAAGCACAAGCTGGAGTCAAGATTGACGGGGAAATATCAATAACCTCAGATACGCAGATGACACCATCCTTATGGCAGAAAGTGAAGAACTAAAGAGCCTCTTGATGAAACTGAAAGAGGAGAGTGAAAAAGCTGGCTTAAAGCTCAACATTCAGAAAACTAAGATCATGGCATCTGGTCCCAACACTTCATGGGAAATAGATGGGGAAACAGTAGAAACAGTGGGATATTTTATTTTATTTTGGGGGGTTCCGAAATCACTGCAGATGGTGACTGCAGCCATGAAATTAAAAGATGCTTGGTTCTTGGAAGAAAATATTGTGTCCAAAATTTGTTTTTTCACACTAATTTTATAATGCAAAATGCAACACTATTTTCTCAGTACATGGCAAAATTCTAATTGCCAGGACTAAAGGTTAAACTCATAACAGCACACAAGTTATTAAGAGATTAAATATTTTTATTATTGTATACTGAAAAATAACTAAGAAACTAAAATAAAGAAAAATTAGTCATTCTACTGATTAAAATAACGTCAAACTGAGTTTTTGTTTGTTTTCTGCTGTTTAATTCTAAAGTTCAGTTCTCTTCAGTCATTCAGTTGTGTCCGACTATTTATGACAAAACATAGACTGCAGCACTCCAGGCCTCCCTGTTCATCACCAACTCCTGGAGTTTACTCAAACTCATGTCCATTGAGTTGGTGATGCCATCCAACCATCTGTCATCCCCTTCTCCTCCCACCTTCAATCTTTCTGAGCATCAGGGTCTTTTCCAATGAGTCAGCCCTTCGCATAAGGTGGCCAAGTATTAGAGCTTCAGCTTCAGCATCAGTCCTTCTGATGAAACCCAGGACTGGTCTCCTTTAGGATGGACTGGTTGGATCTCCTTGCAGTCCAAAGGACTCGCAAGAGTCTTCTCCAGCACCACAGTTCAAAAGCATCAATTCTTCGGTGCTCAGCTTTCTTTATGGTCCAACTCTCACATCCATACATGACTACTGGAAAAACCAGAGCTTTGACTAGATGGACCTTTGCTGGTAAAGTGATGTCTGTGCTTTTTAATACACTGTCTACCTTTGTTTAGAATGATCCAACAGATATTGGGAATTTGATCTCAAGGTATTTTAATAGATGACACATTGAAAGTGCTTGCTGGTAATGAGCTTGATTGTTTCCTAAGAAAATTTATACCTTCTTAAACTTGGTTTTACCCGTGGTCATGTATGGATGTGAGAGTTGGACTGTGAAGAAAGCTGATCACCGAAGAATTGATGCTTTTGAACTGTGATGCTGGAGAAGACTCTTGAGAGTCCCTTGGACTGCAAGGAGATCCAACCAGTCCATTCTAAAGGAGATCAATCCTGGGTATTCATTGGAAGGACTGATGCTAAAGCTGAAACTCCAATACTTTGGCCACCTCATGCGACGAGTTGACTCACTGGAAAAGAGTCTGATGCTAGGAAGGATTGGGGGTGGGAGGAGATGGGGACGACAGAGAATGAGATGGCTGGATGGCATCACTGACTCGATGGACATGAGTTTGAGTGAACTCTGGGAGTTGGTGATGGACAGGGAGGCCTGGCGTGCTGTGATTCATGGGGTCGCAAAGAGTCAGACACGACTGAGCGACTGAACTGAACTGAAACTTTATATTATCAGAAAACCTTGATTTTCTTTGCACAAAAATGTTATTATTAAGTAATTCGAGAAAGTTCTACATTATTAACTAACAAGTCAGTCACAAAATTTATTTAGCAAAATTTTAAGAAGTAATTATCTATGTAGCATAAATTCATTCTGAAAAAAATAATACATTTAGAAAAGATTATCTGTATAACACTTTTATAGTATTCTATTTATTTTAGTCCTTTGAAATATTTTCTCTATATTTCTTTTTTGACAGAAAGTCCATGCTACTCACAATATCCCTTTAGTCTGATTTCTAAAACTGTATGCTTATTGTAGATTTACTCCTACAATGCTTCTATTATTGATATGTCATTCATATTAGAAACTAAATATATTTAAACCATGTTTCAAATTCACCTTCCCATCTTGTAAGAGCTTATATATAATTGTTAATATTTACTCACGTCTTCTGTGTCCTTTGCTTTCTTTACAAAGGAATATCATTTTAAACTTCCAGAAGGGCAATTTTTGACTAGTACACTATCAGCTATTTACTGCATGACCTTACACAAATCACTGAGAACTGTTTTGTTTTCCCATGTGTAAAGTGAGAAATCTTAGAGATTATATTTGAATATATTGAAACATATGTTTAAAACTCTCAGCTCGTTATGCTTACTTTTCTATTATAACAGTAAAGTACTTGTCTTGACAAAAGATAATTACGTAATTTATTTCAATTATATTTTTAAACCAACATCAAACAGAAAAATTTATTTCAAACTAAGAAAAGGTACTGCAACTTCCAACCAGTCTTCTGAACTCTGCTAAAGTGACATTCTTCCACAGGTAGTACATAAGGATGGAAATCAAATCCTGTTTGAAATTATATAAAAGGGTCTAATTTTAAGTGTAGAACCTAAGGCTGTGTTTAGAACAAATCAAGGTAAATAGATTTATGTAATTTACATGTTGTGTTCTTTGTTAATGTTTGTAGGTCACCATTTATAGGCTCCTTTAAGTGTTTCCTTAGTGTTTTTAGTTTACTTTTACTTACCTTATAGATCTACTAAAGTTAAATTTCCTTATGACTCTGAAAATAAATTACTATTCATTTTGACAAAATGTGTATTTGCAAAGATGAATCATTAACTTTTTAATTTAAATAAGTTACGTTATTGGCAAAATATGATTCCATTTTGATCTAATTTTGTAAAGAGTTATCTAAAATTAAGCCAAATTAGAAGACTCTGTCATTAGCTTCATGTTCAAAAATTGCAAATATCTGGAAGATGTATTTAATCATCTCATAAAATTTTTATTTATACACATTTTTATTCCATTTGATTATTATATTTATCAGAAGTTAGATTTGTCACTGTGTCATTACTTTAAAATTGCTAAAAATTCCAGCTGCTATCCTGCCTCCACTGTCTATTTCCCAAGTAACTCAAGAAGAATACATCAAATTTTCATGTTAATATCATTGATGAATTAGAAACATATAAAAATGAGCACAGTTCTTCCAGGACAACTTATTTCTTTTTTAATGAGTCATTGAATATCAAGCTTAAAAGTCTTTTGGCAGAAGGCTTAAAACATGAAGTTGAAATGATCATTTGCTGAAACTCACTCCTGGTTTCCACCTATAAAGGATGTTGATAATTCCACTGATTTTTTTTTTCCCTAACATAATTGTTGTCTAGTTCTACAAAAGGTGGGTGTACTTTTACGGACTTAAGTAAACAAGTATCACCTGCTTTTTGAAAAGTTCATTTTATGCCAGTTAGCTTTTATGAAAGATCTTCATTAGTACCCATTTTCATTAATTAAAAAAAAAAGAGGACTTTCAATTTTACAAAAATGGCAGAAAGCATTAAATGTTTGTTTTGTAGTGCGCTTTTAAAGACAAAGCACACATCCCGAGCACTGAGAATACAAGACCGTTTTTCCTGGGAATTACATTAAGCATCTCAGCTTTGAGTCATGATAGCTTTGAAGTGTGTCTCTGACGATCTATGCTTTAACTTGATTTTGTACATCCATTAGCAAGAATGTGTCCTAAGGTAACTGCTTCTTCACTTTATGCCATTTCAGTTTATGAAAGGTTGGACAAAGAATGCCCTACTTTTGAAAAGCAGAAAAAATCTTTAATATGGTGCATTTACTCAGCCTTTTCCACATACAAATGCAATAAAAAAACTAGAACTCAATCATGCTAATGGATATAAAGACAAAAAAGAAGTAAAACTGTCATTATTTGCATATGACAGGATACTATACATAGAAAATTGTAAAGATGCTACCAGAAAACTACTAGAGTTAATCAATGAAGTTGGTACAGTTGAAGGATACAAAATTAATGAGCAGAAATCATTTGGATCTATATACGCTAACAACACAAGATCAGAAAGAAAAACTAAGGAAAATATTCACATTTATCATTGCAACATAAAGAATAAAATACCTAGGAATAAACCTACCTAAAGAGGTATTATATTTCTGTGTTCAGAAAACTATAAGATACTGATGAAAGAAATAAAAAACAGCACAAACAGATGGAGAGATATACCGTATTCTTGGATTGGAAGAATCAATATTGTCAAAATGACTATATTATCCAAAGCAATCTATAGGTTCAATGCAATTCCTATCAAATTACTAATGGCATCTTTCACAGAATTTAAACAAAATAAAATTACAGTTTCTATGGAAACACAAAAGACTCCAAATAGTCAAAGCAATCTTGAGAAAGAAAAAATGGAGCTGGAGGAATCAGGCTCCCTGATTTCAGGCTATACTATAAAGCTACAATAATCAAGATTCTATCGTACTGGTGGGAAAAAAAAGGAATGTAGATAAATGGAACAATATAGTAAGCCCAGAGAAAACCCACACACCTCTGATCACATAATCTATAACAAAAAAGACAAGAATCCGTTCAGTCGCTCAGTCAGGTCTGACTCTTTGCAACTCCATGGACTGCAGCATGCCAGGCCTCATTGTCCATCACCAACTCCTGGAGTTTACCCAAACTCATGTCCATTGAGTAGGGGATACCATCCAACCACCTCATTCTTCCACCTTCAATCTTTCCCAGCATCAGTGTCTTTTCAAATGAGTCAGTTCTTCGCATCAGGTGGACAAAGGATTGGAGTTTCAGCTTCAGCATCGGTACTTCCAATTAATATTCAGGACTGATTTTCTTTAGGATGGACTGGTTGGATCTCCTTGCAGTCCAATGGACTCTCAAGAGTCTTCTCCAGCACCACACTTCAAAAGCACCAATTCTTCGGTGCTCAGCTTTCTTTATAGTCCAATTCTCACATCCATACTTGACTACTAGAAAAACCATAGCCTTGACTAGAAGGACCTTTGTTGACAAAGTAATGTCTCTGCTTTTTAATATACTGTCTAGGTTGGTCATAGCTTTTCTTCCAAGAAGCAAGTGTCTTTTAATTTCATGGTTGCAGTCACCATCTGCAGTGATTTTGGAGCCCCCCAAAATAAAGTCTCTTACAGTTTCCATTGTTTACCCATCTATTTGCCATGAGTGATGGGACCGGACGCCATGACCTTCGTTTTCTGAATGTTGAGTTTAAAGCCAACTTTTTCACTCTCCTCTTTCATTTTCATCAAGAGGCTTTTTAGTTCTTCTTTGCTTTCAGCCATAAGGGTTGTGTCATCTGCATATCTGAGGTTATTGATATTTCTTTCGGCAATCTTGATTCCAACTTGTGCTTCATCCAGCAAGATCAGAATATATATGAGAAAAAACAGTCTCTTCAATAAGTGGTGCCAGGAAAACTGGACAACTACATATAAAAAATGATATTATAACACTCTGACACCACAAACAAAAATAAACTCAAAATGTATTAAAGGCTTAAATGAAATACTGGACATTACAAAACTCTTATAGAAAAACATAGGAAGAACACTCTTTGACTTGAATCGTGGCAAGATATTATTTGATCTACCAATTAGAGTAATAAAAATAGAAAGAAAAATAAAAAATAGGCTTAATTAAACTTAAACATTTTTGCACATCAAAACAAACCATAAATAAGATGAGAAGACAACCCTTGGAATGGGAGAAAATGCTTGCAGATGAAGCAACTGAGAAATAATTAATCTCCAAAATCTACAAACAGCTCATGAATCTCAATATCAAAAACAAAACACCTAATCCAAAAATGGGCAGACGAAACAGACCAGACATTTCTCCAAAGAAGACATACAGATGGCCAACTAACCCATGAACAGATATTCAACCTCACTCATTATTAGAGAAATGAAAATCAAAACTACCGTGAAGGTCACCTCCCATCAGTCATAATGGTCATCATTACAAAATCTACAAAC
Source organism: Moschus berezovskii (assembly GCF_049115385.1). Taxonomy (NCBI): domain Eukaryota; kingdom Metazoa; phylum Chordata; class Mammalia; order Artiodactyla; family Moschidae; genus Moschus; species Moschus berezovskii. The sequence goes on along the minus strand of NC_142467.1, from coordinate 6,102,137 downwards.
AATAAATACTGGAGAAGGTGTGGAGGAAAGGGAACCATCTTATACTGTGGGAATGTAAATTGATTCAACCACTATGGAAAACAGTATGGAGGTTCCTTAAAAGAACTTCTGGGCATATATGCAGAGAAAGCCATAATTCAAAAAGATACATGCACCCCAAATGTTCATTGCAGCGCAGTTTACAATAGCCAGAACATGGAAGCAACTTAATGTCCACTGACAGATGAATAGACAAAGAAGATGCTTTGCATATGCACAATGGAATATTTCTCAGCCATTAGAAGGTGTGAAGCCGGGTCATTTGTAGGAATGTGGATGGACCTAGAGATTGTGACATAGAGTGAAGAAAGCCAGAAATAGAAGAACAAATATATATTCAAATGTATATGTGCGATTCAGAGTAGTGGAACAGACAACTTATTTACAAAGCAGAAATAAAAACACAAACATGGAGAACAAATGTGTGGACAGCAAGAGCAGAAAGGGGGATTGGATGAATCGGGAAATTGGGCTTGACATGTCTACACAGCTGTGCATGGACTGGATAATGAGTGAGAGCCTGATGATTAGAGCGGAGAACTTTACTCAGTGCTGTGTGATGACCTAGATGGGAGGGAAATCCGGAAGGGAGGAGATTTGTGTGTACATATGGCGGATTCACTTTGGTGTACGCAGAGACTAGCACACTGTTGTGAAGCAGCTATACCCCCAATTTAAAAAGATAAAACCAAAATTGTCTACAAAGATAACTTTACCAATAGCTAGTCAAAATTTCAGGCATTTTAGTAAAAATGCAGTAATACTTTACAGCAACAAGGAAGGAAACTGATGATCTGTCAAAGAGTAGGGTTAAATTTCAGAGTTATAACCACACATGCTAACATACACATTTCTCCCATGCACTGAATAGGAATACACTGAGGTTTTGTTTTATTTCCATTAATTATCCTTTTAGTTAAATCCTTTATGATTTCTTTTGAATTAATTTGTTTCTGAAAAACCATCTTAAGGATCTTGCTTCCTTTAGCAAACCTTTATCACGTAACCTCCTTGCAATATGTACTTGTGTTCTTCAATTTAGAACCCAATTCATGTCAATAGAGATTGTATTTTCAGATTTTGACTTTACGTATCTGTATTTTTGCATTTAATGCTTATCTCAATGGCATATTTAAATGAAAATTTGTTGTATAGCAGAGATTGGCACAACTTTGTGAATCAGTTATACTTCAATTATAAAAAGGATCATGGATTATAAGTATAATATGTATGCTAATTTTGCTTTACTTTTGTTATTCAAGAATACAGAAAATGTCAAGAATTAAATATCAATGAAAAATAATTCAAATTCTAGAAAATGATTAGTGTATTTATTTCAGCTTTCAACAAGTATATAATTTAGAAAAACATGCGAATAATGCTGATTGTCTTTTTTTACTCTTTTTAAAATTTATTTTTAAGGGTAATTGTTTTACAATATTGTGTTGGCTTCTGCCATACAATGTGAACCAGCCATATGTATATATACGTCCCCTCCCTCTTGAACCTCCTCCTTACCACTTACCCCATTCAACCCATCTAGATGTCACAGAGCAGTGAATTGAGCTCCCTGTGTTATACAGCTTTATGATTTTAAAATTAAATTTTCCTTTAATCATTCTTTCTCAAGCCTTAGAAAAAAATTATTTTTTTATATATTCTGAGTTTTTTTTCCTTTTGTACAAATCTGTTTCTCGAAGACAATATTGCTTTATTTGGTGACTTTTCAAATTTAATTGTTATCACAAGAAAAAACAATATTTTACTCAAGTCCATTTTGTTTTCTTCTTGAATTCTATAAATAATGTATGTGTATCTAATTTATCCCTAATTATCACTTCAATGCTTGATATTTTTGTTAATTCTTTTATAAATGATTTTAAAATGAGAAAAAATATTGTTTTATTTCTTTTTAAGTTACAAAATCTTGCCTGCTGTATGTGTTGCTTTTTCTTATTAAATCAAAGCTATGGTGCTATTTATCTTAAGAATAGGCTTAGCAATGTCTTACTTTCACATCACAATTAATATGCATCTTTATAAGGAAAATGTACAGTATTTCTCCTTTTTTTTAGTTAATATGGAGGTTTAAAATAAGAGCATAGAACACTAATGGTTATATTGATTAGTAGGAAAAATACTGATGAAAATGAACACTTATTTAACTGAGTAAATATTTACACTCCTCAGGACTTTTCTGCTCCTTGAGAAAAGGAGAGGCAGAGAGATACAGAGTTTTCCTAAATTATAGATTTGCAAAGACTTATCAATAAGGTATAAGTGAGGCTATCAATAATTTGGTATATACTGAAAGAAAAGTGAAGGCCTAAGGTTTTGTAGCTCCAAAAACATGTTTTAAAGGGCAAAGTTTAAGGAATCTGAAAAAAGAAATTTGGAGGCCTTCAAAATTGATCATAGAAAATATAAAACTACCTCCAAACAAATCCCATATACAGATTAGACTGAATTAGACAAAGCGACAAAAACTCTATAAATACTGTTCTGTTTTACAGCAACTTTTGTATAACAAAGAATAATTAACTAACCCACTCAAAAGTGTGAGAACTGCAAATCAATTGACCATACCGTTAATACTAGTTCCTCAAAATGTCTATTAATAACTTTATATGTCACATAAAAACAAACTAAAACCCTGCTGTAGTAGAATTAAGGAAAGGTTCTTTGAAGAGTCAAAATCCAGCTGATAATGAGGTCTGAGAGAAAAGACTGTAAAGCACTAATAAAAGCACCTCTTAGAGCCAGCAAACACCAAGTGTGCATCAGAGGAAACACTGGACTGTAACACCAAGCAACACATTTAAGTGTAGTTATTGAGGTTACTCTAAACAGAAACCAAAGACACAACAAAACTTTCAACAAAGACCTACTGTATAGTGCAGAGAACTCTGCTCAATATTATGTAACAGCCTACAAGGGAGAAAAATTGAAAAAGAAAAGATACACGTATATTTGAAACTGAACCACTCTGCTGTACACGGGAAACTAATCCAATATTGTTAACCAACTATATTACTTCATATAAAATAAAATGGCAAAAAATGGCATTTTGTTTAAAAAAATGCCCACACCCCAGGCAGGTGACCCACAAATGGGAAGATAATTGCAATTCAGATGTTCTCCCCAAGGAGCGAGGGAGTGCAAATCCCACACTGGGCTCCCTAGTCCAGGGACCTGGCACCAGGAAGAAAAACCCCAATACTGCTTGACTTCTGAGAGCCACAGTGATGTAGGAAACGGAGATACCTCTCTTACTGGACACACACAAAATCTCACACACTCCAAGACCGGAGGCAGACAGCTTTTCAAAGAGGAAATGCAGATAGATGACCACCAGGCATATGAAAAGAAGGTCAACATCGCTAATTATCAGGGAAATGCAAATCAAAACCACAAGGACATGTCACCTCACAACTGTCAGAATAGCTATCATCAAAAAGAACACAAACGAAAACATCGGTGAGGATGTGGAGAAAAGGGAACCCTTTTACATATTGGTGGGAATGTAAATTGGTGCAGCCACTGTGAAAAATTGTATGGAGGCTTCTCAAAAAACTGAATGTATCAGTAGAGCTACCAAATAACGCAGCAATTACCATTCCTGGGTGTATATATAAAAAATAATAATAAATAAATAAAAAAAGAGAACAAAAACAGTGACTCAAAAAGATACACCCCAATGCTTAAAAGCAGCATTATTTACCATTGCCAAAATATGGACGCAACCTAAGTATTCATCAAAAGAGAATGGATAATGGAGAGGTGGCATATATACAATGGAATACTATTCAGCCATAGAAAGAATGAAATTTTGTCATTTGCAACAACACAAATGGACTTGGAAGGCATTGTGCTAATTGAAGTAAGCCAGACAAAGATAAATATTACATGATATCATGTACATGTGGAATCTAAAATACATAATAAACTGGTGAACATAACATCAACAACAAAAAAAGGAAACTCATAGAGAATAAACTAGCAGTTGCCAGCTGGTGGGGCATTCCAGAGGTGGGAATATGGCAGGTAAAGACAATTGGCTGTAACTTAGGCTCAAGGACGTGTGTACTATGTGGGGAACACAGCCAACATTTTGTAATAACCAATAACCGTAAATGGAAAATAACCTTCAAAACTATACCAATAATGATAATGAAGTGAAAAAGCAAACAAAATATTTTTTTGTTCTTCAGACATTGCATTTTTCCTGATAAGTGGAATTAAAAACTAAAATTATAATAAAACTACTTTGCAGAATGATTTCATTCTTTACTGTTATACTACACTAGAGTTCAGGGCATACTAGTATCCTGAAAAGAGTAAACCTCCTAGAAGATTTGGGGAAGGACGACAGCCCCATCACTGCTGACACCCCACCCTCCTCCTACTCACTCCGGGGAGGATGGGGTTAGGAAAGTAAAGGAGTGATTAGCACTAAGGTTGTCCACGTCAAACTAGTTGAAAGGGACTTTATTTTTTTTAATAATCCAAAATAGAGAAGAATTCAGATTCTCATTTAGAGTAATGAGGGTAAGAAATTCAAGTCCAGATGGGGTAGTCTTGGTAGAAATCAATTTTATATAGAGAACATCTGGGAGCTTTTGGTAACATAGCCAGAGAGTTGTCAAACTTTCATAGGATGTCAAAGATCAAAGTTGGCTAAATTGGGGAAAATAAAGCCTGTGTGAGCCTTCGTGTGAGAATGCATATAAATCGGGGCTATGGGTTTTTATTCCAACTTTTGTTCTCCAACATAGTCTCCACACAGTTAGGAAAAACTGCATAAAGAGCGGTTTTTCAGATATTCCTGCCCTTCATTTGCAGAAAATGGTAGTTGAGGCAGGAACCTTCTGATCGCAGACAGACGTGAGTGCCGGCAACTGATGTATTGCTGAAGATTTCAAAACGCAGGGGTATCAGGACAGAGTCTCTAATACCCGTATACCGCTATCACCATATACCCAGCGGACAGTTACAGCAGATGGAAGATTCAAACTGCTCCAACTGTAAACAAAATAGCAACACCTTTGCTACGTAGTCAGTAAATGGTACAATAGCGTAGATGACACTATAGTAAATATATTAATTTTATTAGAGGCATCAAATAAGAATCTGTGTAGTTGTAAATAATCTAGATCATTGATAAAACGTGTGCTTTTTTACAGAGTGCGATTTAGACTATGGCTGTTACTTTAGTCAAAGGACTTCAGGGATTAAGCTACCAACAGGATGATGGTTTGTCTGTAGCAAGAACTCAAGCAGTTGATATCTGTGAGATGCAAAGATCTCAACTCTCAGTTCAGTTCAGTTCAGTTCATTCGCTGTCGTGTCCAACTATTTGCGACCCCATGAATCACAGCATGCCAGACCTCCCTGTCCATCACCAACTCCCAGAGTTCACTCAAACTCATGTCCACAGAGTCGGTGATGCCATCCAGCCATCTCATTCTCTGTCGTCGCTGTCTCCTCCTGCCCCCAATCCCTCCCAGCATCAGAGTCTTTCCAGTGAGTCAACTCGTCGCATGAGGTGGCCAAAGTATTGGAGTTTCAGCTTTAGCATCAGTCCTTCCAATGAACACCCAGGATTGATCTCCTTTAGCATGGACTGGTTGGATCTCCTTGCAGTCCAAGGGACTCTCAAGAGTCTTCTCCAACACCACAGTTCAAAAGCATCAATTCTTCAGTGATCAGCCTTCTACACAGTCCAACTCTCACATCCATACATGACCACGGGAAAAACTATAACCTTGACTAGACGGACCTTGGTTGGCAAAGTAATGTCTCTGCTTTTTAATATGCTATCCGGGTTGGTCATAACTTTCCTTCCAAGGAGTAAGCGTCCTTAATTTCATGGCTGCAATCAGCATCTGCAGTGATTTTGGAGCCCCCCAAAAATAAAGTCTGACACTGTTTCCACTGTTTCCCCACCTATTTCCCATGAAGTGATGGGACCAGATGCCATGATCTTTGTTTTCTGAATGTTGAGCTTCAAACCAACCTTTTCACTCTCCTTTCACTTTCATCAAGAGGCTTTTGAGTTCCTCTTCACTTTCTGCCATAAGGGTGGTGTCATCTGCATATCTGAGGTTATTGATATTTCTCCCGGCAGTCTTGATTCCAGCTTGTGCTTCTTCCAGCCCAGCGTTCCTCATGATGTACTCTGCATACAAGTTAAATAGAGTGTGCTCTAATAGTTTAAGGCATTCACAATTATCATTACTCAATGCATAAAAAAACTTTCTAGGATAGCATTAAAGAATATATATGCAAATAGGTACAATTCAAAGAGTAAACAGAGTAAATTTAGGAAACTGACATTTGAAAAAATGTACTAAAGTTTCTCTGATCTACCGGAATTTAAGCACCCTAGATCTTTGGGGAAAATTCACATGCATCTATAATTTTTTTTTTTTTCCTCTTATTTTATTTTATTTTTTTATTTTTTTTAATCAAACTCTGTTTCCAGTGTGATGACAAAGGAGCTCTAAAATAATGAACTGAGATGCTAGTTTATGGACTGTATAATTTTGGAAACCACCAAATTTTTCCAAACGCATGCAAGATCTTGCCAATCTGATATGATACCAATCTTGATAATCTTGTCCTACCCATTTAAAAACTCCTCACTGGAGATTTTCTTCAGAACTCGCTGAAATGTTGGCTTCTTTTACATGGTGAAACACTTTTAGCTTTTAGATATGAATTCTTTAAATAGACATCCTATTTAGAACAGTGTTTAGTGAACAAATATATTAACCTATGTAAAACTTTTAGAGTGTTATAAAAAAGGGAAGCAGATCAAGTTCTGAAAGCAGTTCCCTCATTACATTCATAAATTGATTCTGAAAATAATTCTGCAAAATGTTTAGAAAACATTTTTGAAAAAATAGTAACATCGGTAGGAGAGGTCAATGTCTTCACACTTAGCGTGTGTTATGTTTTTCTTTATATCATTCTAAGTTTCTTTCTTCAGAGACTAGTGAACGAAAGTTCCTCACGAATAAGCGCTCTGCTTTTTGCTTATCATTTTCCTCCTCTTCTTTTTTTGTTAATAGTCATTAGATGTTTAAAGTTAGTTCCATTTTTTGGCTATATCTATACGACACTGCTATTTATTCCTTTTTTTACATACTAATATTGCTTTTACTTTATTTTTGCTTTTTATTGGAGGATGGTAGATTAACTATGTTGTGTTACTTTCAAGCATACAGCAAAGTGATTCAATTATACACACACATTTATTTCTTCCTTTTCAAATTATGTTCCCATTGAGATTATTACAGAATATTGAGCAGAGTGCCCTGTGTTAGACAGTAGGTCCTTTTTGGCTACTTATTTTAAATACAGCAACATGCACATGTCAATCCCAAACTCTGAGTACCTCATTCCCTATGACAGTTCCCCCATTCACTCCAGGGACTCATGAGATCTTTCTTGGTCATCTCTGTAATTTTGGTAACTGCACCATTTAAAGGACATCACATAGTTTTATAATGTGCTTACTTAGTTCCTATCCTTATGGATAGGATTATTCTAGGGGAACACAGCAAAGAGAAAAGAGGAAAGAAACAGCACATTGAAAAAGAAAAGCAAAGGTGATTTTCTTCACAGATATATAGAGTTAATAGATTAAAACCTCAAGATCTCTATAGCTAAAAATTCAGAAGTGATAATGGGTAAAATATGAACATTCATCTACAAAATGATTAAAAATATCTTCTTGATAAATGAAGAAATCAGGAAATCTAAAGAAAGAAAAAAAAAAAACTCTGGAGACCAACGTTAGGGATTTAAACAAAACAAAACAAACTAACAAAATTTTAAATTCACTCTGGCTTTTGTAAACGGGAACAAGAATAGCACAGTTTGCAAGGAGAGAACAAATTATGTAGAAATATGTTCTACAAGGAAAAATATCAGAGAGTTGAAACTGGGAAGTTTATTTCAAAGAAGTGAGTCATATAGCAGGTATGCTTTAGATAATAGGCTCAATTGTTGTCTTGCCAAACAGGCTGAAAGCGTTGCCATTATTTGCAAAAGTTAAAGTGTGTTTTCTAAACTTAATATCAATTGTGTGCCTGACAAGCATGGTTGAATGATTTGGAGCCTCTTGACTGAGAAAAAGAAGGAGGGCAGAGAGGGAGAGGAGCTTATGTTTTCTCAGGGGATTTTTAGGTGATAAAAACATAAAATATGAAATATTATTGAAACATGCTTATTCTAAAGGATTTCTGAATCCATGCTAGCAAGAGCAAGGATGGCAGTGGAGGTGTTGGGATTTGGGTGGGTTCTGTTCAGAGCTCTGCTTCCTCCCTTCATCGGTATTGGGGTGGGGGAAGACTGACCCATCACACTCAGGACACACAATAGCTAACTGACAATGACACATATCAAGAGAATCTCAATAGTATTTATAGGACATACTGAAGTTCAATACGTGAGTGGAATTTAACAGGATCTTTATATTTCATAAAAATGTAAAAAGTGTTGTTAATTACATGAAGAAGAACTGCTTGGGAAGAGAATAAGAGATTAAAACCAACACAAAACAGGACATAATAAAAACAAATGACATATAAGCTAAAGAATATGTAAAATATAAATATGTAAATATAGAGGGCTCCAGCAAAATGACAACCTTGATGCGCTCCTGTTCATTGTTACTTCCAAGTCCTGAGATGTAGTTCCTTAGCCAATTAGCAGCCAGGTCCAATAGGCAAGGGAGAACTCAGACTCTGCAGGAAAGCTGTTGCGGTATCACCTTCCTCTGTTAGATGTGAGCACGTGATCCCAGGGCTGACAGTCCTGTGTTGAGAGCCAGAACAAAGTGGATCCGAGGTCAGATCCGGCCCACTGAGATTTGTAGACTCCCTCGGAGAAGAGTGAAATAATTGTGCTCGAAGGTTTCTGAACACTTTCAGTTGGTGTGGAATCAAAGAGTCTGTCTGAATCCTTTCCAAATCTGCAGCTAGAGAAATGTGAAGAGACTGAAGAGCAGAAGACTTTTGATCTGACAGGAAACTTCCATCCCACGGAATACAAGCACAGACACCGCTTTTGAGATGTCTGCGTTACCAACACTCTTAATCCCACAGAGGATGATGACATCTTGTGGGAAAACTTAAACAATTCATGACTCTGAGTTGAAAAGCATTAATAACAGGTGACTAAGAAAATGAAGAATTTTCAGTAACGCCTTAAATCATGCTTATAACTTTTTTGATATATTGAGTAATATACTTGAACTATTCTTAATTAAATCGCTTTATAAATGTTATTTTGGCTTTTACAAAATTAAAAAAATCTAGGGAATGGGAGCACTCTGCTATAATTTTATGAGAAGGATTTCATTCCTTTTTAGAGAAAAAATAATGTAGTTAAAACAAGGTTGTGTCTTAAAATTGATAATTCCATGAAATGCTATATACTTTTAGATAATGAGATGGCATGGGAATGCATTGCATAGGTGCTTCATAACAATTCTTGAAACAGAAGAGTAATGAAATAGAAGAGTATTGATATAAGGAAATGATTAAAAATATTTTTGAAGTTAAGCAGTTATTTAATTAGAGAAAACAAGAAATTTTACATATGGAGGGAGAGAAAAGGAATAGAACTCCCAGAGTTTCATTTCTAGTAGTGAACGAGAATACCACTGGGACATTAAGCATTCAAATATCTCATATTTATAACAGCTAAAAAAAATCAGGCATAGACAAGAGCAACTTGATTGAGAATAAATATTTTCTATCGTATAATTTTGAAAAGGTTTTCTCATGAGTCCTGAAGAAAGGGAGACAATAATTAGTGAAACCATAAACAAAATGTTACCCAAGGTAAGCTTAAAATTAAGATATTAAGATGATATTTTGTTCAAACTAGGGGGAAAAAAAGCAGAAATTATAAAATAACAAATTTAAACACATAATAAGTAGTAGGAAACATCAAAGGAATAAAGTCAATTATACTATTTGCTATATTAAGTATAGTAGTTCAGTTCAGTTCAGCTGCTCAATCGTGTCCGACTCTCTGCGACCCCATGGACTGCAGCACGCCAGGCCTCACTGTCCATTCCCAACTCCCGGAGTTTACTCAAACTCATGTCCATTGAATCTCTGATGACATCCAACCATCTCAACCTCTGTCATTCCCTTCTCAGGGTCTTTTCCAGTGAGTCAGTTCTTCGCATCAGGTGGCCAAAGTGTTGGTGTTTTGGTTTCAACATCAGTCCTTGCAATGAATATTCAAGGATATTGAATATTTAGGATGGACTGATTGGATCTCCTTGCAGTCCAAGGGACTCAAGACTCTTCTCCAGCACCACAGTTCAAAAGCATCAATTCTTCTGCGCTCAGTTTTCTTTGTAGTCCAACTCTCACATCCATACATGATTACTGGAAAAACCATAGCTTTGCCATCTCCTGTTTGACCACTTCCAATCTGCCTTGATTCATGGACCTAATTCCAGGTTCCTTCGCAGTACTGTTCTTTATAGCATCGGATTTCACTTCCGTCACCAGTGACATCCACAGCTGGGTGTTGTTCTTGCTTCGGCTCTGTCCCTTCATTCTTTCTGGAGTTATTTCTCCACTGATCTCCAGTAGCATACTGGGCACACACTGACCTGGGAGTTCATCTTTCAGTGTCCTATCTTCTTGCCTTTTCATACTGTTAATGGGGTTTTCAAAGCAAGAATACTGAAATGGCTTGCCATTCCCTAGTAAGCATTATTTAAAGATGAGAGCAGTCAGATTAGATTAAAAACATGCATTCCCACAAATATGTAGAAGCTCCAATACCTCAGCTCCCATTTGCCTAGCAATACCAGTGTCATTGACTTTGTATTTGACCTTTCAGAAACCATTTCTGTATATATGAGTATACGCAGAGATATATTTGAAGATGAATTATTTTTGTACAAATGGCATATCATTCTAAACTCTTGTCTGTTTCTCTCACTAAAAATATATTGATTTAACCCATAATACATACAGATTTATGTACGTAATACATACAGATTTACCCAATTAAAAAATTACATGGGTTACAGGTCAATTATTTAATCGATAGACTTTTTTGAAAGTGAACATGAAAGTGAAGTTGCTCGGTCGTGTCTGACTCTTTGCAACCCCTTGGACTGTAGCCCACCAGGCTCCTCCGTCATGTTTTCTATGAAGATGTGTTTCAGATTTCCCACAAGTAAGTGTAACTGACCGCAGGGCCCCCCTGCTGCACTCTGAAACTTGTTGCTATGTGTCCACCGCGACCATGCTTCCTATGGACTGCACGCAGCTGGCGACTGTGTGTGGCAGGCCCACTCCTGGGGGACGCGTGGAGCCACTGCTCTGTAACTGTGGTTTGAGTTCTTCCTAGCAAATCTGCTGTACATTTTTCAGATTTGCACCGGTCTACAATGCTTCCCCATAACCGTCCTTTCTCTCTTCTCTCTCCACTCCAGCTCATAGTTGCATCTGGTAGCTCCCCCAGGCTCAGCTGGCTACTTCCATTTTCCCTTATAAGCATTTCTAATAAATTTCTTGAACATTTATTCTCATCTCAGTGTGTACTCCTCAGAGGGCCCGGATCAACAAAACACATTTAATTCTTCTCAGCTTTTTGGTGATATATATATAATATGTGTGTGATATATATTTATACATATATTTACGATATATATGTGTGTGTGTTTAATTTCTTTTAAAATATGCTATTTTGTCATCTTAAGAAATTTTAATCTTAAGGTTTACCACTTGTTTTCAACTATTATGCTCAGATCTTTTACACCCAGGTAGGGTTGGGTTACATAAGATAGAAAGATTTGATTGCCCTTTACAGTACACTTCATTAAAACTATGTTTGTTTTTAAGCGTTGTTTGTTTTACATCTCCCAAAGCTATCTATGCCACTTAACACGATTTATTGATATAGAGAACAAGACTATTTGTTATTAATTATATCCTAAACAATAACACTTCACCAGGAGTTTATTTAGTGTTAGTACCAGTCTAATGGGAGAAAACACTAAGTCAAACTGATCGTCTCGTCTTCATTTCAATCTTTTTCTCTACCCTTAATTGCAAATCACAATACTTTGTGATATTTTGCTTTGAATCTCACACATTTTAACATTTTTCTTGTGTTAATTTATAAAATAATTAAAATGTTATTGAACTAGTAAAATATTATTTAAGCAGTTTTGTACAGAATTTCACTGTATTATGGTTAGAAGAACAAAATGAAAGTATCATATAAAAAAGGTTATTTCAGTAAATGAGCCCTATTCAATGATTTACAGCTCATATTAAAAGGTCTGTGGGATGTCATTACAAGTCAGACTAGTGATCGCCACAGATATTAACAGAAAATCTTGAACACTCTAAGTCTAAATTGTCACATTTCAGAATCTGAAATTGCTACAGAAAGAATTAGCAGAATGAAAAATTGTTGCCAATTACACTTCATTTATTTGAACATTAGTCTTCATTTAACCCAAGAATCTCTCTGTTGACTATTAATTCTGACGAAGACAAGGACCAGTGTTCTTTAAGCAATTATAATTCACTTAACTATTTAGTGAACAAAGTATTTTGAAGGTTACTGTATCATGGAGCACTAAGTAAGCCAGTTTTTAGCAAGTACATTTTCAGTCAAAGTTAGCCAAATTTCCTAATAGTCAGATGATGAACCTGAATGAATAAATGTGTAAATTTAGGTTCAGTTTAGACTAAAGAAGAAAATTTGAATAAGCTGATGTCATGCTTCCCAGGTGCATGGGAAAATCAAATCCAATTTACAAATCAAAACATGCCAAATAAATACTATAGTAACAAACTAAATGGACAGGCATGGTGATCTTGTAAGATCAATAAGCAAATTTGTAGAAGCAAATATCCAATATTGATTAAAATAGTCTCACCTTCCTGCTATTCAACAATTTACTTGATTAGCTAATGATTGTACTTTAGAATGGTCTAGATTTCTTCAAGTTCATATTCTAGACACATATATCTTCAAATTAGCTGCTATATTTATAACAGAGTTACTCCCATGGAATTAGTTTTTGTTCTTACATTGGTAGCAAGAACAGTCCAGTACTTCTATAACAACTCCAATAATTCAAAATTCTTATGATTCAGTAAAATAGATGAAGTTGGACCAAATGGAAGTTTAAAATTTCAATGCTTCAAGGATACAGTCAACAGAGTGAAAAGACAATCTAGGGAAAGGGAGAAAATACTTCCAAATTGTATATCTGAAAAAGACTATATAAAGAATCCCTTCTGGGGCTGCTAAGTCACTTCAGTCGTGTCCGACTCTATGCAACCCCATAGATGGCAGCCCACCAGGCTTCTCCGCCCATGGGATTTTCCAGGCAAGAGTACTGGAGTGGGTTGCCATTGCCTTCTCTGATAAAGAATCCCTACAACTCAGCAATGACAACAAAACAAGCTAACTAAAAATGGGCAATACATTTGCATAGACTTTTTTTTCAAAGAAGATATGAAAGTAACCAACAAGTACATGGAAAGATGTTCAACATCATGAATCATTGACTGCAAATCAAAACCACTGTCAGATGCCATCCTTCCCCCATTAGGACAGTTACTATGCAAAAACCAAAAATAAGCACAGATTAACAACAAACTCCAGAAAACAGCAAGCGTCAGTATGGATTTGGGGAAATTAGAGCTCTTATGCACTGTTGGTAGGAATGTTGAAAGATGCTGCCAATATGGGAAACAGCATGGTGATCCCTCAAAACATTTAAAAACGAACTATCGTACGATCCAGCAATTCCACTTTCAGAATTGAAATCAGTATTTTAAATAGATATTTGTGTACTCGTATTAATAACAGTATTTTCTTTTACAAATATACAAAAGGTAGAAGCCCCCTAAATGCCCATCAGTAGATTAATGGATAAATTAAATGCATTATATAAATATATCAGAAAGTTATTCAACCTCATAAAGGAAAAGTATTTTGATGAGGCCTTTCTGATATTTTCTACAACATGGATGAAGCTTGAGGGCACTGTGCTAAGTGAAAATAAGCCAGTCAGTCACACACAGATACAGCAGGATTCCACTTGATGTCGAGGGATAGATACTCTTGACGCCCAAGTTCAGGTATTAAAATAGTCATGGACACATGCATGTAAAGGAGAAGAGTGGCCAGCAGTTACCAGGAGGAAAGGTGAGTAAGAGCTGTTTAATGGGTACAGCATTTCAGTTTTACAGGACAAAGGTTTTGGAGATTGGTTGTACAACAATGTGAATTTACTTAACACCACTGAACTGTACACTCAGCATGAGTTAAGGCAGTGAATTTTATGCTGTTTGTATTTCACCACGATTGAAACTTTTCAAAATGTCATTGACTATATCCTATTATCAGCAATATATACATATATATATATGTATATATATATTCTTATAACTTATGATGAGCAGGTATTCAGTAGGAACATAAAAATGCTGTTTTTAAAGGCTTTTTTTCTAGTGCACCAGCCCTGAGCGGCCTGTCTCATGCGTCGAACCTGGACTGGCCATCTGTTTCACATATGGTAATAGACATGTTTCAATGCTATTCTCTCAAATCATCCCACCCTCACCCTCTCCCAGAATCCAAAAGCCTGTTCTTTACATCTGTGTCTCTTTTGCTGTCTCATATATAGGGTCATCGTTGCCATCTTTCTAAATTCCATATATATGCATTAATATACTGTATTGGTATTTTTCTTTCTGACTTACTTCACTCTGTATAATAGGCTCCAGTTTCATCCACCTCATTAGAGCTGATTCAAATGCATTCTCTTTAATAGCTGAGTAATATTCCGTACATGTACACCCATGGCTAATTCTTGTCAATGTATGGCAGAAACCACTACAATATTGTAAAGTAACTAGCCTCCAATTAAAATAAATTAATTAATCAAAAAAAAAAAACTCAACATACAAAAAACTAAAAATAAATAAATAAAAATAAAATAAAGGCTTTTTATTCTACAGTGAAACACTTTTACCTGGGATGGCACCTCCAAAAGAGGTTTGAGTCCTAAGCGCCTCCGCAAGGCTCAGCTCCTCCTACCCCTGCCCCTCGTGTCTGAGGCCTCAGCCCTCGTCCTCTTCTTTTTCCAGTCTCCTCCCTCGTGTGTCTGACCACGGCAGTTCCTTCAGCTCTACACAGTACGTGAGTGATGCAGCCAAACTGAGGGGCAAGTAAACCAGACTGAGGACAAGTGAAATTATGACAGAATTGGAGGAAAGTTAAATGAAAGATTTAGTAGCATTCTCATGGAAAAGATTAGTGACCTGTGACCAACAAGGTGAAGTTTGCCACAAACTACATGGTTAATTGAAAGCCAATCACATAGAAGAGCCAGGAATTCCAGTTTCCTTCTTTTACCATGGAAGAGCTAATCTGTAACACATCCTATTTTAAGCAATTATCCTCCAACTTTATTACACGTTGGAGCTGGAGATGAAAGATAATTTTAGCTTTCACTTTTATGTGATGAACATTTTGATCTTTCCAGTTTGGTGTTAAGGTCATTTTGTCTGTCGTTCTTAGTACAAATATTTTGATTAGAATTTTCAGTTTATTTAGAAAACATTTTTCAGATCAAATTAAATCTCTTTAATTTATATATACTTATAAACAACACAGTAAGCACATTTCCTTTTTTTTCGCTTCCTTTTATATTGCTATTTTAAGTTAATAAGGATTATTTTTATTATAAATTTTGCAATGAATATTTCTTTCACTGTTTAGATAATTGCTCATTTTAAATTTCAGTAATTAGAATTATTGCCAAGAATCATGTTTGCTATTTCTACCAATATTCCCAATTAAAATGTGCAGTTTTTAAAGTTACCAACAAAATGTGACCTTTTTCTGTGCAGTTTGGACAATTATTTTTGTCTTTTAAGTACCAGTATAAAATCACTGAATTGAGTAAAAACATGAGTGCTTGTGTTTATTTCTTATCTAATCTCTGAAAAAATGTGTGAAAATCCTCTCAGATATTCTAGACTTGCTCTATGGACCAAAATGCTTCCAAATACTCTGCCTTTCCATTCCGTTCTGTCGCTCAGTCGTGGCCGACTCTTTGCGACCCCGTGGACTGTAGCCCACCAGGCTTCTCCGTCCATGGGATTCTCCAGGCAAGAATACTGGAGTGGGTTACCATTTCCTTCTCCAGGGGATCTTCCTGACCCAGGGATCGAACCCAAAGAGAAAATCGCCTGCTCACACAAACAGGGTAAAAATCTCAGGGTTTCATCACAACTCAAGAATTCTCTTTCAAAGATGCTTCACTGACATCTGAGTGTCACCTGGGGCAAGATGTGCAGAGGCTGTTGCCCTTTATTGGTTAAGATGAGCCTGTGAGGGGTGTTTGAAGCTCCCTTTATAAAGGTTCCATGATGATCATATGGCAGGCTTTTCCACATCGTTTTAGTGGAATTGCAAACACTTGGAGAGCAGGAAGCCTGCAGAAGCAATGTCTGAGAAAGAGTGATTTAAGTGGATGTACTGTGTCCTGTAGGAGCTGCTTTCATCTGTAACTTTGAATAAACTGTAAAGGTAGAAAGTGATAAATAGAAAGGATGTTGGGTCAGCCCTTACTGCAAAAAATGACTTTCACTGGGAGAAACATTGTCATCAGTATTGACAACAGGAAACAATTTGTTAAATACAGCTAGCTGTGTAAGTCTAAGGTCAGTAAAATGATTCTGAACATTTATGTTTCCTGGAGGGGAAAACATATTAATTTATTCTCTGTGAACACTTCTGAAACAGAACGGACCTACTCCATCATGTCCCAATCACATCAAAGTTCTAGGAAGGCAAGATTATAGTCAGCTGATATTTGATATTAATTATGATGTATGATAATTTTGTGTAAAGATGATGATGCAGTGAAGTTGTATTTGAAAGTCTACATGCAATAAATGCTGGAGAGGGTGGGGAGAGAAGGGAACCTTCTTACACTGTTGGTGGGAATGCAAATTGTACAGCCACTATGGAGAACAGTGTGGAGATTCCTCAAAAAACTGGAAATAGAACTGCCATATGATCCAGCAATTGCACTCCTGGGCATACACACCGAGGAAACCAGAATTGAAAGAGACACATGTACTCCAATGTTCATCACAGCACTGTTTATAATAGCGAGGACATGGCAGCAACCTAGATGTCCATCTGCAGACGAATGGATAAGAAAGCTTTGGTACATATACACAATGGAGTATTCCATTCCGTTCCGTCACTCAGTCATGTCCAACTCTATGCGACCCCATGGACTGTAGCCTACCAGGCTTCTCTGTCCATGGGATTCTCCAGGCAAGAATACTGGAGTGGGTTACCATTTCCTTCTCCAGGGGATCTTCCCGACCCAGGGATAGAACCCGGGTCTCCCACATTGGAGGCAGACGCTTTAACCTCTGAGCCACCAGGGAACTCAGCCATTAAAAAGAATGCATTTGAACCAGTTCTAATGAGGTGGATGAAACTAGAGCCTATTATACAGAGTGAAGTAAGCCAGAAAGAAAAACACCAATACAGTATACTAACGCATATATATGGAATTTAGAAAGATGGAAGTGATAACCCTGTATACGAGACAGCAAAAGAGATACAGATGTATAGAACAGTCTTTGGGACTCTGTGGGAGAGGGTGAGGGTGGGATGGTTTGGGAGAATGGCATTGAAACATGTATATTATCATATGTGAAACGAATCGCCAGTTCAGGGTCGATGCATGTTACAGGATGCTCGGGGCTGGTGTGCGGGGATGACCCAGAGGGAAGATAAGGGGAGGAGGGAGGTGGGAGGGGGGTTCAGGAGGGGGAACTCATGTACACCTAGGGCGGATTCATGTCAGTGTATGGCAAAACCAACCAATATAATATTGTAAAATAATTAGCCTCCAATGAAAACTAAAAAAATAAAAATAAATGAAATGCTATATGTAGTTTATTTACGGCTGAATTCTGCAATATGCCCCTGCTTCTATCATTTAAGATATAAGAATAAATTGAGCTTCCCTGGAGACTCATTGGTGAAGAATCTGCCTGCCAGTGCAGGAGACATGGGTTTGATCCCTGATCCAGGAGGATCTCACATGGCATGGAGCAGCTAAGCCCGTGAACCTCAGCTATCGAACCTTTGCACCAGAGCCCAGGAGATGCAACTTCTTAGTCTGCGTGTTGCAACTACGGATGGCTGCACACCCTAGAGTCTGTGCTGTGCTTCAAGAGAAGCCGCTGCTCTGAGAAGCCTGTGCACTGCAAATAGAGAGCAGTCCTCCTCACTGCTGCCAGGAGACCCGGCACAGCCAGACTAGATAATAAAGTGAGAATGACTGCTTTAGTCTGAATGCCTGGGTCCCCTTAAATTCATAAGTTAAGATCCTAACTCCCAAAATGATGGTCTTAGGAGGTGGGGTATTTGGAAATGTGCTTAGGTCACGAGGGTGGAGCCCTCACGAGTGAGATCAGTGTCCTTACAAAACAGGTTCCACAGAGCCCCCTGACCCCTTCCACCACGTGAGTAGACATTGAGAAGGAGCCAGCTGCGAACTGGGAAAAGGACCCTCACCAAAACGCAGCCATGCTGGCTCCTCGGACCTAGGTTTCCCAGACTCTAGGAAATCTAGAATTGTAAGAGGTGAATTCCTGTTGTTTATAAGCTACCTAGTCTGTGGCATTTTGTTATAGCCACTTAAACAGACTAAGACAATAATTAAGAAAGCTGTAAAAGCAGCAATGAATAAGGTAATGAAATGTGATTTCAATTTGAAATTTAAGAAGAGAGAAAGAAGATATTTCCAGCCTGGCTACACATTTAATTCTAAGAAGAACTGCAATAGAAAACAAAATTTAATTGTCAAAGTTCTGAAAATTAAAAAAAATACTTCGGGCTATAAACACAAGAATGCAGAATGGAAGAGCTGGCGGCTCAGGAAGGACTCAAAATATCTTTTGTATTAGACATTCCTATGACATAATGTGAGCATTTTAGCGGAGGCAAGAGAAGTCATGGCTTCATTTCTGCATGGTGAACTGAGCTGAATTTCTAAAACACAAGACTATACACATTCATTGGAAAATAATACAACCAATACTATTTATTGAGAAGTGCATAGGATATTTGAGACAGTTTCAGAAGAGAAAGCAGAAAGCATTTGTATCAGTTTTCTAGGACTGATAAATCAAAGTATCACAGACGGTGGGCTTAAACAACTGCAATACTTTTCACACAGTTCTAGTTGCTAGAAGTCTGAGATCGAGGTGTTACAGGCTTGGTTTCTTCTAAGACCTCTCTCCTTGGTTTGTAGATGCTTGTCTTCTCCCTGTACCTTTGCATGGTCTTCCTATCCGTATGCCAGTGGCCTGATCTCCTCTTCCTATACGGACAGCAGTCATGTTGTATTATGGCCCATGTGAGTCCGCCTTCATTTTAACTTAATTTCCTTTTTAACGACCCTTTGTTGTTGTTCAATTGCTTAGTCGTGTCCGATTCCGCAATCCCATGGACTGCAGAACACCAGGCTTCCCTGTCCTTCACCATCTTGTGGAGTTTGCTCAAACTCATGTCCACTGAGTTAGTGATGTCATCCGCCATCCAACTGTCTCATCCTCTGTCGTCCCCTTCTCCTCCTGCCTTCAATCTTTCCCAGCATCAGAGTCTTTACCAATGAGTCAGCTCTTTGCATCAGGGGGCCAAAGTATTGCATCTTCATCTTCAGCATCAGTCCTTCAAATGAATATTCAGGGTTGATTTCCTTTAGGATGGACTGGTTGGATCTCCTTGCAGTCCAAGGGACACTCAATAATCTTCTCCAGCACCACAGTTTGAAGGCATCAGTTCTTTAGTTCTCAGCCTTTTTTATTGTCCAGCTCTCACATTCCTACATGAATACTGAAAAAAACATAGCTTTGACTAGACAGACCCTACTTCCAAATATAGTCACATTCTGAGTAGTGGGAGTTAGAGATTCTACATGAGAAATCTGGGGCAGAGGAGCATCATCCAGCACATAGAGGCACTGCCCAATCCTGCAAGAAAGGACGGAATTTAACACCACTGATTATTTCCCCTCATTTAGCTTTGCTTCTTCACAGTGGCAGAGGATACATAACACAACACTCCATGTTTAAACTGCTCTTCAGAGAGGAAACAGTTCTCATTTATACTGGGAAGAGTATTACGTAGGACACACACATTAAGTCAGAACAATTTGAAAATCTGAACAAAGGTTACCATGTTAATTTTGAGAAGATTAAGAAGAAAAAACCTGTGGCACAATGTAAATATGAGCTACTTTTCTAAAGGAAAATATAGAATTTTAAAAGTTAAGCAATTTCTCTTTAAAAAAATGTATAAAACAGACCAAGTTGAAAAGAAAATATACAATGACAGAGAAGAAAAAATGTAAATTTCCACAAATTAAATACAGAAGAGAAACTTAATAACAAAATTGACTAAAACTAGAGGTCCAAAGTAAGGTGATAAAATAATAGAATGAGATGAAACGGTGAATTTTGGTTAAGAAAAAAAAAATTCAAAACAACAAATTAGAGAATTAAGAGTTTTCTCAAGCATCACAATTCGAAAGCATCAATTCTTTGGCACTCAGCCTTCTTTATGGTCCAGCTCTCACATCTGTTTGCAAGGGCTCTACTCTCATGACCTAATCACCTCCCAATACTAATACCATCATTTGGGGAGTTAGGATTTCAACACATGAATTTGTGGGGAACACAAACATTCAGTTTACAAGCTGACACTAAAAATGTTTGAAGTATTCATTGTGAAGTAAGAAATAAGAGATGACTTGATTTAAATAATGAGAAAGAATGAAATAGAACAAACAAATGATCACAGTTTAGAACTGTGATCCACAAAATAGAGAAAATAACCTCTTTTAGAATCCCTAAACATACCATAAAGTTCTCTGAAATTTAGGAGGAACTACGTCACTGAGAGTGCTACTTACTCCATGATTCAATCTTCCATCTTGCAATGGAGCCATCTGCCCTTTCTCACACAGCATTCTCCAGCTGGAGGTAGCCCTTCCCAGGCTCTGCTGAGCTATGTGTGACCCCTGGCAAGTTTGTGCCAAGGGATGCCATCAGATGTGAGATACACAACCTTTAGGTCACATTTCTATAAGTGATATTTTTAATCTGACTTTCTACAATCCAGGAACAAGATAAAAATATACTAAGCAATAAGTAGAGCATGCAATTTAAAAGTTCACTGGATATAACACAGCTTTCATTCTTACAAGACTCAGAGGATCTGATCTCATATGATATGGATATGGTAATATGGTAAAATAGTATGGCTTCCTGTTTGTGCCATTGGGAGTCAATCACACCAATAAGGTTGCACCTCTGGCCCCACCAGAGAACCCATGGTGATGTAAAATTTCCAGTGGGTACAGTCCAGTAAGGGCCTGATCAAGGATTTCTCCTGTCAGCAGATGACATACACATGAGATTCTTTGGTCTGTGATACAAGCAATGTCGGCAACATAGGCTGATGCTTTAATATCCCTGAAATATTCATGAAACTTGTGAACTCCACTCTGACCAGAGAGCAAGACAAGCAGCCATGCAGGTAGTGGGAGAAACCGAGCAAGTCTGGAGCGGTAGATGATTCGTAATGCCCAATTTTTCAGGGTGAGGGATAGATAGTCTCTGAACAGGAGATTGGCTGAGGCCACAGAGGAGCTTTGCGAAGATCAACACAGAAAGTTACTGTCTTCATGTTCCTCTGGTTCTGGGTCAAAATTGATATTTTCTATTTCCTATCTGCACCTCTCATTCTAGATTTCTTCACACTTAACCAGCTCTTAATGTGGCTTTTAACTCTTTAAGATAATCCAGGTTGCTTGCCTGGTAAGTTGCTCCAGAGTTTCTTCTCCAAATATTCTAAAATATTAATTGCTTAACCTCAGTTGATCCACAATTTTTTTGTAATTTTTCCATTTAGATCTATCATTAGCTGTAATCCAGGCAGATCCTTTGGATTCAAAACCATAATCTTCCCTGACCAACTTTTCTGTGACAATCAATTTTTCAAGATAAACCAAGTTGATTTACCATGGTAATACCAGTATTCTTGTCATTGTCTAATAATTCAATAGTATGAAAAATTCATAAACGGTCAGTTAATGAAAGTTTCCAAATAATGGAATTATCTCTGTGTCTTTTGGCAGAAGCACACTTTCCTACCTGTAAATCAGGACTTCTAACCCAGCAGAGCCTACTTTTCAAGGGAGAACAATTAAAAGGATTGGTAATAAATAGGAACAATGCTATTTCTATCTCTGGATTCTTGAACTAACATGTTTCAGCTCTTAAGGACACAACACTGTGCATTTCCTGTTTATTAGTGCCTATTCACAGTCTATAAGACTATACACCAGACGTGCAAAGTGTTGCTTGAAATTAGTACCTTAGTTTTATCACTGACAGGCTATTTTGTAATTTTTTCAAGCCAGCAATTTCTGGGGTTTGGAATAAAATGGGGGGAAAAACCCCAGTATATTCTATGACTATAAGTCAATATTTTCTTTGCCAAGAACAAATTCTTTGATCTGAATCAATGCTCTGAAGGATACAACATGAATGTTGTCTGTCATTCAATAAGTCCTCAAGTGGTGGTGACACTTGAAAGTTTCAAAGTCGGAGAAGGAAAGATCAAATCTAGAGTATCAGTTCACTTCAGTGAGGATACATCACTGCCCGCTCCAGACCAGAAGGAATTCAAAATAACTGTCAAGATCCGATTTAGGTAGCTGGTTTCCTGAGCAATCATCAAGGATGTAGGATAAGCCTCTGATGCTAGTAATTTGGATGCACCATAGTAGAAGCAACTTATCTCCATCTTGCTAACAGAGGGTTCTGCCTGTCTCAGTGAATGCACTGGGGAGTCAAATTGCTTGACCTCCACAGGATGAGCTGTCCTGCTCACCTGCTTATAACATCCTCCTTGAGTAAATGCCCCCCTGGCAGTCAATAGAGTGAGAGAGAAATATCTCTGCAAGTATCCCCCATTCCCAAGTCCATTCACATAAATAAGTCGCATAGAGCATTTCCTGGCCACTCGAAGTTGTTTTCCCAAGCTTCTGACCAATGTCCCAATCATTTATTACAGCTGAGAAATCAGTTCTGATTTCTGTCTCAACTCACCTCTGTCTCTCCTTAAATGGTCAGTCAAGGGTACCACTCACAGTCTGCACCCTGAATCTTGCACTGCTTCCCTTCATGGCGATCCACGAGAACAGCTATTATCCAGAGCAGTCTATTTCTGGCTAGAGTTGACACATCACATCTTTTTACTTGTAAGCTAGACCGAAGTCCTTTCCTCCTCTGCAATTGATCATAGAGAATGTCCTAGGAGACCATTCTGTGTTCTGGGAGCAAGATAAGTAAGGGACAAGGGAAACCAGACCACTGATTCATCTAATTATTTTGTGCCATCTGGAAAGGCTTAGGCCTGATCCTTCATCTACCATTTCTATTTTTAATGGGCAGTTGCTGCTTCTGCTCTTGCAAAACATGTGACTCAGTTGATCAGATATCAGCCAGCTCAGCACTGGCTGTTCTTCCTCTCAGTTCTTTGATGTTTCAAGTTTAGTTGCTCAGGGTCAGTTAGAGCCTAGGGCATTCCAAGAGCAGAATCCACTCTAAGATTAGAGGAAGATGAGTCTCTGCTAAAGCTGTCATAGAAGCCCTCTGGGGTTTTTTTGGCTTCCCTGGTGGCTCAGATAGTAAACAATCCACCTGCAATGCAGAAGACCCAGGTGAAATCCCCAGGTCGGGAAGATCCCCTGGAGAAGGGAATGGCTGGCTAACCACTCTAGTATAACAGTCAAGCCACGCTAGTATCTTTGTAGTCATAACTGTGTCAGACCCATCAGTCGTGTGTAGCAGTCACCTGATCTCCGACTATATTTTTGGCATCTAAGCCTCCATGATGTCACTGTATATGAGGGATAATCACCATTTCTTCACCAATAGCATTGTGGTTTCTGTTGCCTTCAGACTCGAAAGCAATCCAGGTTCAAAATCTGGACCCCAAGAGCCCACTTTCTAGCACCATTCTTGGTGCCAGTTGTATGAATTCTTAATTCCCTCTAAATAAGTCTTAGGGGAAAAAAGAACATATGTTAACACTTCATGAGGATAGGGGTGCAATTTCAGAGAAGCCGGCCTCAGAGAAACAGGAAAGCGAGACAAAAGAAGGAGAGTGACTCCTCAGGGCTGCAAAGTAAATGTGTTTATAAGCCTATTGTCCTGAGTTTGAACCCTTAACATTTGAAATTATTATGGACAATCCTGAAGATTATCATATTAAGTGACATAAGTCAGAGGAAAACAAATATCATACGATATTGCATATATGCTGAATCTAAAAAAATGACACAAATAAACTTATTTACAACACAGAAACACACTCACAGACTTAGAGAATGAACTTGCGGTTACCAGTGGGGGAGGTGGGGAGGGAAAGATTGGGAATTTGGGATTGACTTGTAATAACCAACAAGCACCTACTATACAGCACAGGGAATTCTGCTTAATATTCTGTAATAACCTAAATGGGAAAGAAATTTTTTTAATAAAAATAGATACATGTATATGTACAAGTGATTCAATTTGCTTTATACCTGAAACTAATACAATTGTAAATCAACTATGCTGCTGCTGCTGCTAAGTCGCTTCAGTCGTGTCCAACTCTGTGTGACCCCTTAGACGGAAGCCCACCAGGCTCCCCCGTCCTTGGGATTCTCCAGGCAAGAACACTAGAGTGGGTTGCCATTTGTTCTCCAATGCGGGAAAGTGAAAAATGAAAGTGAAGTTGCTCAGTTGTGTCTGACTTAGTGACCCGATGGACTGCAGCCCACCAGGCTCCTCCATTCATGGGATTTTCCAGGTAAGAGTACTGTAATCAACTATACTCCACTATAAAATTTAAAGAAAATTAAATAACATTTTATAATTAAACGATGGGTAAACTTAAAAAGTTAAATCAAAGTAAAATTCTTGTGTATATTTATAGGTTCTTTTATGATATTTTATCAAAACCTTGAGGAAAATGACATTAACAGGCTTCCTTTGGAAAACTATAATACACTTTTGAGACATTACGATTCTAGTAATGGAAGGAAGGATCTGTTTATTTCTAGAAAAGCTAGAGAAATTGAAAAAGGTCAGAAAAAAAACAATTGGGGAAGAAGTAAGTTAGATGGCAAAGCAGGGAGAGTCTGATCTTCATGCAAATCCTTTTTTTTTTTTTAAGGAGTCACAATCTGTGAAATAAAGCAGAGGTACAAAATGCTGGTTTATCCTGTGCCTTGAGAAACACCCCCATTTGGAAGAATCAGCTCCAGCTGCAGTACTATTTAGCTTGCCTCTCTTCACACAAAGTTCTGAGCAGGACTTTCCCTTTAGATCAGAAACAGGTTTTCCTCTGTTTTTTCATTACCCACCCCCACCCCCCAAGGTGCCATTGAATTATATCTGGACTGAAATGTTCATAGGCAAGTATCTAAGGGACTGAGCCCAAGTCTTAGGGCGTATCTCATCTCTATTAAACACACACATACACAAAGACCCAGCTTACGAATCATGTTGTACAATCATGAGCAAGGCATTTAACACTGCTAGTTTCAATTCTCTTACCTACACACATTTTAAGCATAACTACACTGGCTCTAAAACCTGTTCTATACAAAGCAAGTGAGACATTTGCTATGTGCGAATATTTGTTATGTGCATTTAAACACTGAGAGGTTTTCTATATAGGATTTTACTAGTAGTGACACTACAAATATTAAAAGGCAACAGTTTATCACGAGGTTTGTAAATTAGATTAATTCAGAAAATTATCTTAATTAGAAAATGATCTTAAGTGAACTGAATTTTAGCCAAGTATAACCTTTGTTTTGTTTCTATTTTTCATTTTCATTTTTTTTTTTTTTAACCAGAGGCTGAATCCAGCTTAGCGCACATAGGAGATTTTATAGTACATTGACTTCTCTGCAGTAAAATAAATGTGCAAAGTACAATGATGAAAGTACCATGGAAATATTTTAGGTGAATTAATCTTTGTGTATAAAGAAACAGACAAAAAATGTTATTTAAAATCAAATAACATCCACCTAGTTGAAGTCATAATGGCTGCACAGCATTGAACTATCACAACATTATAGCCCTCCTCAGCGAAAGACTGATGAGTCTACAATACATATTAAATAGTCAGGGAAAATTGACAAATTTCTATCTCTATTTTTATAAATGTTGGTCTCAGAAAACCTACAATAAAAGGCTACTGTACCTCAAGATTTTTTTCTATTCATTTTTGAAATGTAATTAAGCTGAAGCTCTATTATTCCCTGACAATGGGAAAACCACTGATTGTGCTGCTTTTGAAATCCTGTATCACATTTGGCACTTTCTAATAATGATGCCCTTGGCTTAAGAAGAAGAGAAAATTGACTTGACCTAATTAAAAACTCTAGAGAGCCTCTCTATCATCTCTATCATTTTTCCATAAAACTTATTTGCACCATATGCCAATTAAAAGATGAACGTTAAAAAAAAAAAACTTCTGTCAAATGGAGATAAAATAAAATGATATATGTTAAAGTAAATCAGATTGTAAGAGGTGAGATTCATCAGACTCTATAAAATTTCTAAGCAGAATGAACATCAGTGAAGTTTCAAAATGGGAGCACATCCATCTCTAGTAGTCTCGAGTGCCTTAGATCCAAGGTAAAGGAGAGGGCCGTGCCAAGAAAGGTGATTGTGTAGCACAAAAGCCTCCTCTTCAAGCATAATCACTGCAAACTTCAGCGAATAATGAAGACTTTCTTGTTATCTTGGCACCATCTCTCTGGCTCCTTCCATTTTCTCATACAATGAGATAACCCCTATTATTACCTCTGAGTGAATCCAGAACAGGGAAGCTACAGACAGCTTGGAAGGTTTTCAACTTGCAGTTTCATTGAAAGTCAGAACTACTTAAATTGACGTGATGAGCAAGCCAAAATGTGAAATAAATTTCAGCCTCCTGCTGCGCTTGAACTGTAACCATTGTCTAACATATCAAAAACCCTTTGTGAAGTCTTTGACATCTATCTTTCTTTTTATCTTGCATATTTAGAATTTATTTTTCCCCTGAGCTCTGTGATTCCCTACCACATCGTGTAAAATGGTCAAACAACAAATTTTCTTGGTTTTGAGCATAATAATTTATGTCAATGGATTTTTTTCTTCTACTATTAATTCTGGGCCATATATCAGCTCAGTTCAGTTCAGTCGCTCAGTTGTGTGCAACTCTTTGCGACCCCATGAATCACAGCACGCCAGGCCTCCCTGTCCATCACCAACTCCCGGAGTTCACTCAAACTCATGTCCATCAAGTCAGTGATGCCATCCACCCATCTCATTCTCTGTCGTCCACATCTCCTCCCACCCCCAATCCCTCCCAGCATCAGACTCTTTTCCAAAGAGTCAACTCGTCGCATGAGGTAGCCAAAGTATTGGAGTTTCAGTTTTAGTATCAGTCCCCCCAGTGAACACCCAGGATTGATCTCCTTTAGAATGGACTGGTTGGATCTCCTTGTAGTCCAAGGGACTCTCAAGAGTCTTCTCCAGCACCACGGTTCAAAAGCATCAATTCTTCGGCGCTCAGCTTTCTTCACAGTCCAACTCTCACATCCATACATGACCACGGGAAAAACCATGGCCTTGACTAGATGGACCTTGGTTGGCAAAGTCATGTCTCTGCTTTTTAATATGCTATCTAGGTTGGTCATAACTTTCCTTCCAAGGAGTAAGCGTCTTTTAATTTCAAGGCTGCAATCAGCATCCGCAGTGATTTTGGAGCCCCCAAAGATAAAGTCTGACACTGTTTCCATTGTTTCCCCATTTATTTCCATGAAGTGATGGGACCAGATGCCATGATCTTTGTTATCTGAATGTTGAGCTTCAAGCCAACCTTTTCACTCTCCTCTTTCACTTTCATCAAGAGGCTTTTGAGTTCCTCTTCACTTTCTGCCATAAGGGTGGTGTCATCTGCATATCTGAGGTTATTGATATTTCTCCCAGCAATCTTGATTCCAGCTTGTGCTTCTTCCAGCCCAGCATTGCTCATGATGTACTCTGCATATAGTTAAATAAGCAGGGTGACAATATACAACCTTGACGTACTCCTTTTCTTATTTGGAACCAGTCTGTTTTTCCATGTCCAGTTCTAGCTGTTGCTTCCTGACCTGCATACAGGTTTCTCAAGAGGCAGGTCAGGTGGTCTGGTATTCCCTTCTCTTTCAGAATTTTCCACAGTTTATTGTGATCCACACAGTCCATGAAGCAGAAATATGTTTTTCTGGAACTCTCTTGCTTTCTCTATGATCCAGCAGATGTTGGCAATTTGATCTCTGGTGCCTCTGCCTTTTCTAAAACCTGCTTGAACATCTGGAAGTTCACGGTTCACATATTGCTGAAGCCTGGCTTGGAGAATTTTGAGCATGACTTTACTAGCGTGTGAGATGAGTGCAATTGTGTGGTAGTTTGAGCATTCTTTGGCATTCCGTTTCTTTGGGATTGAAATGAAGATGGGCCTTTTCCAATCCTGTGGCCACTGCTGAGTTTTCCAAATTTGCTGGCATATTGAGTGCAGCACTTTCACAGCATCATCTTTCAGGATTTGAAATAGCTCAATTGGAATTCCATCACCTCCACTAGCTTTGTTCGTAGTGATGCTCTCTAAGACCCACTTGACTTCACATTCCAAGATGTCTGGCTCCAGGTGAGTGATCATGCTATCGTGTTTATCTAGGTCATGAAGATCTTTTTTGTACAGTTCTTCTGTGTATTCTTGCCACCTCTTCTTAATATCTTCTGCTTCTGTTAGGTCCATACCATTTCTGTCCTTTATCGAGCCTATCTTTGCATGAAATGTTCCCTTGATATCTCTAATTTTCCTGAAGAGATCTCTTGTTTTTCCTATTCTGTTGTTTTCCTCTATATCTTTGCATTGATCACTGAGGAAGGCTTTCTTATCTCTCCTTGCTATTCTTTGGAACTCTGCATTCAGATACTTTTATCTTTCCTTTTCTCCTTTACTTTTCACTTCTCTTCTTTTCACAGCTATTTGTAAGGCCTCCTCAGACAGCCATTTTGCTATTTTGTGTTTCTTTTCCTTGGGGATGGTCTTGGTCCCTGTCTCCTGTACAATGTCACTAACCTCCGTCCATAGTTCATCAGGCACTCTATCTATCAGATCTAGTCCCTTAAATCTATTTCTTACTTCCACTGTATAATCATAAGGGATTTGATTTAGGGCATATCTGAAAGGTCTACTGGTTTTCCCTACTTTCTTCAATTTCAGTCTGAATTTGGCAATAAGGAGTTCATGATCTGAGCCACAGTCAGCTCCTGGTCTTGTTTTTGCTGACTGTACAGAGCTTCTCCATCTTTGGCTGCAAAGAATATAATCAATCTGATTTCGGTGTTGACCATCTGGTGATGTCCATGTGTAGAGTCTTCTCTTGTGTTGTTGGAAGAGGGTGTTTTCTATGACCAGTGCGTTCTCTTGGCAAAACTCTATTAGCCTTTGCCCTGCTTCATTCCATCCTCCAAGTCCAAATTTGCCTGTTACTTCAGGTGTTTCTTGACTTCCTACTTTTGCATTCCAGTCCCCTAGAATGAAAAGGACATCTTTTTGGGGTGTTAGTTCTAAAAGGTTTTGTAGGTCTTCTTAGAACCCTTCAACTTCAGCTTCTTCAGCATTACTGGTTGGGGCATAGGCTTGGATTACTGTAATATTGAATGGTTTGCCTTGGAAACGAACAGAAATCATTCTGTCGTTTTTCAGATTGCATCCAAGTACTGCATTTCAGACTCTTTTGTTGACCATGATGGCTACTCCATTTCTTCTAAGGGATTCCTGCCCACAGTAGTAGATATAATGGTCATCTGAGTTAAATTCACCCATTCCAGTCCATTTTAGTTCGCTGATTCCTAGAATGTCGACGTTCACTCTTGCCATCTCCTGTTTGACCACTTCCAATTTACCTTGATTCATGGACCTAACATTCCAGGTTCCTCTGCAATATTGCTCTTTACAGCACCAGACCTTGCTCCTATCACCAGTCACATCCACAACTGTGTATTTGTTTCATTTTGGCACCATCCCTTCATTCTTTCTGGAGTTATTTCTCCACTGAGCTCCAGTAGCATACTGGGCACCTACCGACCTGGGGAATTCCTCATTCAGTATCCTATCATTTTGCCTTTTGATACTGTTCATGGGGTTCTCAAGGCAAGTATACTTAAGTGGTTTGCCATTCCCTTCTCCAGTGGACCACATTCGGCTGTGGTCCATGTGATCAGATCAACTAGTTTCCTGTGATTATGATTTCAGTGTGTCTGCCCTCTGATGCCCCCTCACAATACCTACCATCTTATTTGGGTTTCTCTTACCTTGGTCCTGGGATATCTCTTCACAGCTGCTCCAGCAAATCGCAGCCACTGTACCTTACCTTGGACATGGGGTAGCTCCCTTCGGCCACGCTTCTGCGCATGATAGGTTGCGCCAGAGCCAGCGTCTCTCGCGTCTGTGCCGCCAGAGCAGACGGCGTCTGGGCCATGTTTATGTATGTTCATTTTCCTAATTTTTGTTTTTTCTCAGATATGACTTATTTAGGTATGATTTCATACAGGTAATTATGTAAGAAATACTTGGTATTAGATTATTTCATAATATCCTATTTTACTATAAAATTATAAAATGCTTATGATAGTACAATATGATTCTAATTTTTTCTTGGTTTCCAATTGACCAGCTAAAAAATTAAAATCCTGCTGCTCTTACATAAATGACTTTCTAAAATATGCCCCCAAATTAACCTTCTAACTGGTTTCCAGTGAAAATTTTTGTCTTACTTTACACACTGGACAAAATTCAAAAGGAAAATTTGGTGTTAATTTTCCCCAAATTTAGAACGCCATTCTGGATATTGCCACAGTGTCTTTGTGCTATTCTCTTTCATCTGGTCTTTGAGGCTCTCTGAATGTCAAATAGTCAGTTCTCAAAATGCATTGTTCATGCTGCTTTTCTAATTTAACTTTTCTTATCTGTTCCTACTAGGGGAAAACTATGCCTTTTTTATTCTCTTAAAACCTAATAACATTGCATTAGTACCCCTTTCAGGATGCATCACCAACTTTCATAACTCCTTATATGTATCAGGTCTTTAAGTATATGTTGTTCATTGAATTTATATATTTTAAGTGACACAGAGAGATTATTTTATACACACCATCTATATGTCATAGTTGTGAACTGGACACCTATAAGAGGAAACCTGGCTTCTGTAAAGGAAAATATGAGTAACTAATCTCTCATACTCAGGAGGGCAAGATACATAGAGAAAAACTTAAGCAATGTTAATTAGTAAGTACAATTAAACCAACAGGGCAAGGTGGGGAAATGGAGAAGAACTTTTATAAAAGAAGAGTGGTTTAGATACAGCAACAACAAAAAGGAACAAAGGTACTTGTTGTACGTAAGAAACAAACTTCCTAAGCATACAACGGTGGGTTGCTCTGGAAAAGATTATAGTGCAATTACACACACCAAAAAAACTATATTCACATGACACTAAACAAGGTGGGCACAAATGAGATCGTGAATTGGCTGATGAGTCTCAGGTTATTGGGTCTATGCAATACAGGATGAATAAAAATAAACTATAAAAAAAATTGAGATAATCCATAAATATTAGGCAATGAAGCAAATCAACTTCCAAAAAAGTGGCTAACAATAATGCATTAATGAAGCTACAATTATCACTATAATTTGTAATTGATTAGTATTCACTAATCAATACAATAAATTATTTAAACAATGAACTGTGTGAAACTGTTCAAAATAATGAATAGTAAATATAATGCAAATAAAAGGAAGATATATTTCAAAAATAGGTAGCAAATGTTGAAAATCCTTAACTGTGAAGGGATTATGTAATCGTAAAAATGCAATAGTTCACCCAAAATTTATAGTGATCTTAGTGCAAATACACCAATATAGAGGTATACTTTATTATCACATAAATTTGAATGCAATAAAGTTACTCTGCTTCTTTCTTCCACTAGTCTGTAAGAGTCCAGGGTCCACCTGAGAGTGTCTACTATACCCTGTAACAGATGCTCAGTAAAAGTTGGATCAGTTTTCACTCCAATCCCAAAGAAAGGCAATGCCGAAGAATATTCACATGGCCGTACAATTGCACTAATTTCACATGCTAGTAAAGTAATGTTCAAAATCCTTCAAACTAGGCTTCAACAATATGTGAACCGAGAAATTCCAGATGTACAAACTCGGACTTAGAAAATGCAGAGATACCAGAGATCAAACTGTCAACATACATTGAATAATAGAAAAAGCAAGGAGATTTCAGAAAAAAAAAAATCTACTTCTGGTTCACTATGATAAAGCCTTTGACTGTGTTCAATTCAGTTCAGTCATTCAGTCACGTCCGACTCTTTGAAACCCCACTGGCTGCAGCACGCCAGGCCTCCCTGTCTATCACCAACTACCTGAGTTACTGACACTCACGTCCACTGAGTCGGTGATGCCATCCAACCATCTCATCCTGTGTCGTTCCCTTCTCCTCCTGCCCTCAATCTTTCCCAGCAAAAAGGTCTTTTCAAAGAGTCAGTTCTTCACATCAGGTGGCTGAAATATTGGAATTCCAGCTTCAACATCAGTCCCTCCAATGAATATTCAGGACTGATTTCCTTTAGGATGGACTGGTTGGATCTCCTTGCACTCCAAGGGACTCTCAAGAGTCTTCTCCAACACCACAGTTCAAAATCAGCAAACTTTTCTTAAAATTAATTAATTTATTTTAATAGGAGGCTAATTACTTTACAATATTGTAGTGTTTTTTGCCATACATCGATGTGAATGAGCCATGGGTGTGCATGTGTTCCCCATCCTGAAACCCCATCCCACCTCCCTCCCCATCCCATCCCTCAGGGTCAACCCAGCGCACCAACCCTGAGCACCCTGTCTCATGCATTGAACCTAGACTGGTGATCTATTTCACATACGGTAATATAGATGTTTCAAAAAAGCACCAGTTCTTCCACGTTCAGCTTTCTTTATGGTCCAACTCTCACATCCATACATAACTACTGCAAAAACCATAGCTTTGACTAGATGGACCTTTGTTGGCAAAGTTATGTCTCTGCATTTTAATAAGCTATCTAGGTTGGTCATTGCTTTTCTTCCAAGGAGCAAGTGTCTTTTAATTTCACGGCTGCAGTCACCATCTGCAGTGATTTTGGAGACCCCCAAAAATAAAGTCAACCACTGTTTCCACTGTTTCTCCATCTATTTGCCATGAAGTTATGGGACCGGATGCCATGATCCTAGTTTCTGCATGTTGAGTTTTAAGCCAACTTTTTCACTCTCATCCATCACTTTCATCAAGCTCTTTAGTTCTTCTTCAATTTCTGCCATGAGGGTGGTGTCACCTGCATATCTGAAGTTATTGATATTTCTACTGGCAATCTTGATTCCAGCTTGTGCTTCATCCAGCCTGGCATTTTGCTTGATGTACTCTGAATATAAGCTAAATAAGCTGTGTGGATCACAGCAAACTGGAAAATTCTTGAAGAGATGGAAATACACCTGCCTCCTGAGAAATCTGTGTGCATGTCAAGAAGCAACAGTTAGAACCGGACATGGAACAACAGACTGGTTCCTAATCAGGAAAGGAGCACATCAAGGCTGTATATTGTCACCCTGCATTTTATCTTCCATACAGAGTATATCAAGAGAAATGCCACTCTGAATGAAGCATAAGCTGGATTCAAGATTGCTTGTAGAAATATCAATAACCTCACATATGCAGATGACACCACCCTTATGGTAGAAAG